>NW_028281618.1:0-27535 GCF_059751285.1 Brachycentrus maculatus | reverse complement strand
TCCCAACCCCAACCCCAACCCAACCCCAACCCCAACCCCAACCCCAACCCCAACCCCAACCCCTTCTGCTCCTCTATTTTTTTAAGCATCATTTTATATCACTATATGCTACCGATATAATAATGATATCGATATTTATATTGAGATCTAATGCAAGTCCGATGCCAATATATTATAATGGACTTCTAGCCTTTGCAGATTATGTTTTCTCAATAACTATCATTCCTCTTTGTCTGACAACTCTTCCTCAGCCTCAGGAACGACTGATTTCATTATTTTTGTAATAAATGACTCGTCTTCGCCTGAATCCCTTTCAGCCTCAGCGTCAGTTTCCGGCTGTTTTGTCAATTTTGGCTGGATTACTGTGTACTTCACAGATTTCTACACATCAATCCCAAAATAACAATCTGACAGCAAATGTATATTAAAACTATAGCTGCCCTCTTTCTGCGGTGCTCGCATGCTGAATTTCATTTCGTACACACTTTGTTATCGGGGCTGTCCAGGGTTTTAGTTGGTGTTGTTAGTAGTGTTTGGGTTCACTGTAGGCTTTTACGTTTTCTCAAACGTAAAGTGCTCGAGGTTTAGGAGATAGTTTTTTTCCTCCAGCATTAAGTACCAGCCCTCCATCTTCAAAAAAGGGAATTTGGGCGAACTACAGAAACTTGATGGCCTGTCTGAGTAGACAGTGACAATGACCTAAATAATATCCATTGTTGTGATTTCCTTATCGCCTGCAACATGGACGATCGCAGAAACATCCAGTATGGATGGAATATAATCCAAATATTCATTGACTTCTTTCGCTCTCGGTTCTCCAATCAGCTAAATAAAGTATTCGCGTTAAGCGGCGTTTTACTTAAGTTGCTTTAAGGACGTAATGTTTTTCTTCTTTTTCTTTTTGTAAATCTTATCGATTTAGTCCTCAGTGAGATCCAACTGCTCGAAAGATTCTGTGTCAAGGCTTTTGCCTTGGATGTAATACTGCCCAAATACTATGATCGAAGAAATGGCTTTAACTCCAACAAACATCTCTGGCCTAAATCTCGCTACCATTTCAACACTCCTGCCAGTTGCTTGCATAATGGTGGCTTTGAGCAAAGTGGGCATTTTCTTCAGCAAGAATTTGAAATCGTCCATTAATTCATTGGGCATTACCTTATCAGTAATCCTGGCGTCAATCAGCACCATCGATTTCTTGATATAGTTAAAGAAGTTTTTTTTGATGAATACTTTCTTCATATCCTCATCTGCTTGCTTAATGAGAATTTATAACTGGGCTGATTGCTCTCTCGTGGTCTTCAGGTCTTTGAACTATGCACAAAATGACATGAGCCTGATGCAGTCGCGAATGGACAGTTGCTGGTTGAGCACGCTGTTGATGAAGTTATGCGACTCTTGCAGCATGCCATACTCGTCATACTTGTTGACCTCTCCGAAATAGTAAATGAGGAAGATAGGAAGGACAATCACGACCAGGAGAAGCACGACTCCCATGATGACCACCTGATTCTATTTCCTGACTAGAAACGATGGTAGCGCAATCCCCACATTGAATGAGCTGGTTCCTTCAGGGTTCCCGAATTTCAAACAGTTCTACTTCGCATTTTCGTCGGTGAGGCATTAGTAAGCCTTCGAGATCATAATGAATCGTGCATTTGCCTCTGGATCGCCTTGGTTTCTATCTGGATGGTACTTCAAGGCCAACTTTCTATAAGACTTCTTGATCTTTTCGATGGTCGCATCCGTATCGACCTCGAGTATTTAGTATGGATCAAACCCCTTCACGGTCGAACTGCTTTCAGCCAAGACTAAATAGCATTGGCCCAGCCCGAGAACAATCGAAATGACAATCAAGACTTTTAGCACGAAGAAGCCGGTGAGAAAATTATACTTGTTCTACTTTTTGAATTTCGCTATTTTTTTAGCGAACTGCGGCTTCTGCTCAACCACACTCAATTTGGGAATGTGGCCGAACGGGTTGAGAATTGTTTTAACTATCGAGATCGTGAGCGGGATGAAAGCTATGATTAGTAAAGTAGTATAGAAGTGATAAGCTGCGGCATCGTCATATTGGAGGTTGGACGAGTTCTAGTTACGCGTGAACGTGTCTCTGAAGGACATCTGAGCAATTGATTTATATATAAAGTGCGTAAGGGACACGTATATAGGAGTATCATTAATATACTAACTGCGTCATGAAAGAATGAACACATTATTAAGTATCCATCCATAGATATAATGTGGATGAGTATATGAGTTGTGTATTTAAAATGAACAAGTACTTGTTGATCAGATTTTGAGGTTGCTTGGGGAGCAGCTGTCCGATGCATTTGTATTGTTGATGCTTCGTTTGTGGCTGTTCTAAGCAAAGTGACACTTTCTTCTGAGTAGCACATAGGAGTGCATGTCTAGACTAAATTAATCGCTATTCAGCAACTTCTACATCGACTTGTAATTCTCTAGCTCCTTGAATTCCCCGGAGCGCAAGCAGTTGCATAGTTTGCAACTTTATTCCAGCATCAACACCAAGTAGTGGCCGATAACCAGCACCTAACTATTCGGGCTGTCATTTGCGGTTTTACTCATTATCTATTTCTATACACTGCTGCATGTCCGTTCGATCGCTGCGATAAGCAGACCTGTAGTGCAGTCGCTTGCAGGCTGATGCATTTCATTCGAGGCATACTGCGCTAATGCTTAGCTGTACTTACTGTCGTACTATTGCACAACCTCCCTTAGCTTATTCTATTTCGAAGTCTTGTCACTTTCATACAAAATCTAGGATGCATTGACTTTAAACTTGATGGAGCTTATCAGCTTTAGAACCCACTCGCTAAGCATCTCGATCATTTTATTCTCCTGAATGGCCGTCAATACTGTCGAAAAAGGAGACTGTCTCTCTTTAATCAAATTCAGGGAAAGGATGATAAACTTATAGAGCAATCGGCAGTAGTGCATGATGCCGATGCACTGTTTATATTTAAAAACGGGCCATAAAACTTGGAGGCATTACTTGTTTGTCAGTCGTGGTTTCTCTCGCTGTCTATGCTTCGGCCCATACTTGCAGGCTTTTTATTTTGCTTAGTGCTCTGAGGAGCTGTTCGCGTGCTATTTTTTGCGTGCCTTTTATTTGCTGTCCTTGAAATTCTGCAGCAGCAGCAGTTAATGATAGCTCACAGTATGGGCCGTAGCGATAGTGGTACTCGCATTATTAGTGGGACTTGGGGAGTTGCAGGAGTGAATTGCCTTCGAGGGAAGATAGTAGTGTTGCCTCTGCTTCCGATGCTCACTGTTGCTTTAAAAATGTTTGTTCTAAATGCTTTTGCTTTTATTCGGATGCAAAAGCTCTTCACTCTCATGAGCGGAAGTTGGATCATAAGGCCCGTTCGCATGCTAAACGGCATAGTTTCTATTCGATTTAGGGCTGAATGCAAAAGGGAGAGGATTATCAAGATGCTGTAACTCTGCATCAAAGTAGTTACTGACAATATAGCTTGCATGGGTTGTCCTATCGAATGGCTGCTTCCAAGCCGAGAAATCAGTCTCACTTTATTTATACTGCATGCTTCCATTCGCACTCAAATCTGCATTGCGGCAATTAAAATGGGACTGCGTAGGGAAGATAAATTTATTTGAACCCCTGTTGTTTTAATTATTATATGTATTGCGGTTATACTTCATATTGCTTGCCGGCTCATCGTGAATATAGGAAACAGATGTTAGTTTTTTGTCTGAACCGAGCAGATTGGTTTCCCTTATTCTTTAATAATCGACTATATCGTTAACTTCTTAGCTCGTGCGGGTCATGGCTGATTTCTTCGTACTTTTTACATTTATTTTAATGTCGATATTGTTGAGATTATTGCTCGTTTACTCAACAATTGCGTACTATTTCTCGGGTGACTGTTGCATTCGCATTGTTGAGGTATCGCTATATCTCTTATTGCTATCGCGATACTTGTGGTCTGAAACAATCTGAGTGCTCATTGGTTCGGTTTCAGATAAATTTGCCTATTTTTGTATATAGTCTTCATACTGCTGATCGATCTTGGCCTTGAAGGCATTAACCTTCTCTCGATTTAATTATTCTCCTTTATTGCTCTTGCTGTGGCTGTGGCTGTTGAAGCTTGCATTCTTGCTTGTACTACTCGGCGTACTCGGCATCATCAAGAAGTCAGCATGGGGGACCAAAATGCTCAACTTGTTTTTGTCATTGTTGTAATTTAGCTTCTAATTGGGAGACTGAAATGCTTCCGGCTTTCTCTCATACTAGGAAAACAACTGCTTCTTGTGAGCATCCCGCTTCTCATTCCCGAGGGTGTTCTTTGTTGAATAGGTATCCTTATTATTGTGGCTATTTCGCTGCGTTATAGGCATACTCAGGCTCTCAGAGCCAATCAACAATGAAGAGCAAGATAACTACACTCTTTTTAGCTATTTTTTCTCTCCCTACCGAAGAAGCCTGCGGAAGTAGGGAGTCCTTTTGAGTTCTTGAAAACTTGGTCGCTTGTTTTCATCAACTGAAGTACACAACTTTATTGTCTCGACTATTTCCGGGGAAAGGCCCGCCCGAAACTTAGAGGCCTGCAAAGGCTTGAGTACCTATTTACAAAGCTAATTCTATTCCCTGCAGTGCGAAAATGGTGTCTTCCCATGCAAGAGCTCATATATTAGCAGACCGAATGCCCAGACATCGCTTTTGGGACCGTAGTGGCGCTTTATGAGACCCTCAGGAGCCATATAAATAGGTGAGCCTATGCTGATGTCTTAAAAAGTTTTGCTGTAGATAAAAAGTATGGTACTTGGTGAACTTTGCAAATCCGAAATCAGCTATTTTGGCTTTGTTGTTATGCAAAAACACATTGGCTACTTTTAAATCTCGATGGATGATATGCTTTTATGATAAATAGATCAATCCAGAAAATATATCTCGGATGAATGGCTCGGCTTATTGCTATGAGAGAGGGCCTCCCTTCGCTATTCTAGACTCGAGATCTCCGCCATTGCAGAGCTCAGCTATGATATAGCAATTGTCCTTTGACTAAAACACCTCGAAGCAACGCAGAATGTTCGGGTGGTTCAGCTGCTTTAGAATATCTATCTCAGATGCAAGCAGCTCATTCAGCTTCTTTGATTTGAGCGACCTGAGTTCAATGATTTTAATTGCGACGTATTAGCCTAATCTAATGGAAGAGGTACGATTGAGTTCATTGATGCCCTTGTAGACCTTGGAGAAACTGCCTTGGCCGATCAAATCGGCAAAATAAAACAAGTAATGATCGATCGTTTTGGAAACAGGGCCGGGCTGCTTGTTTTTCCTGTCGCTTGATCTCATAATAAAGAGGATGAAATAATTATACCAAATATTTAAATGCAATAAATAAAACTCAAGCCGGCCTAAAAAATCGACGTTTCTATTCTTAACGACAGCATACTCCGAGGCGTTATAATTGATGTTGATATTTTTATGAAATAGCCTCGTATATTCATACCAGACATTCAAGATATTATATTTTACTGAGTTACAAATTGCTACATTCCGCCCATTCACTCGGACCTATCAGTTTTCTGCTATGCGCTGCTTCCCTCCCAAGATCTTCCTCTATTTTTAACATATTGACTTCTCTTTTAGGTAGATCTGTTCCATTTTATGTCGCTTGTTTCATGATATTTTGGCAATATAATTTACGGCTTTCGATATGTTTTGTCTCCTGTATGCTAGTCACATGCTTTGGCGTTATTGGCCCTGCTTATGTGCTAGAGCCATTCAATTTAGTGAATGTTTAGAATAAAGTGATATTATATGACTCTTGAGGTGTTAGAGCCATTCAATTTAGTCAAGGGTTATAATAATATGATATATATGGATATGGAACAATTGAATTATCTTTCGGTTTTTGGCTGTTGTTCATTTGGAATTTGGCGTAGATTTACATTTGAGTCATTTTTAGTGGACATTTCCTGAAGACTTTATAGCTGTCCTGATCGATGCCAGTTTCTTGGAGAATTTATTTAATAATTACTCATCGCATATTCACATCTTCACATATTCACATATTCACATACTACACATGTAACACATGTAACATATTCCAGAATAATACATTCAAAAAATTTGCACTTCTCCAACAAATACAAACCATGGACTAAAAGCAGTTGCAGAGGCTGATTAACGAAAAGCACAGCGAGTTAAAGACCTTGCAGGAGAAATTCGAGCTCAACAACGTACATCCCAATCTGACTATCATAGAAGAAGATTAAACTGTTGCGCAAGTAAAACGAGTAAATGAAAGGAAGCCTTGAGCAGAGTAGCATCAATGACACTGCTCTGCTCCTCCAGTCCAAGTAGCTTTCCAATGCCAACAACAAACTTGAATTAGCTATACAGGAGCTGTAGGAAAAACTTAAAGATTGTGGCAACGAGGAAGATAATTCCCAGTCGCAGGGCAACAGCATGCTTATCCCATAGTTCATTACAATAAAAAACCTCACTATTAGCAGCGCATCAAACGAAATCGACTTAACAGCGCAAGAAGTGACTGATGAAGAACTGTGGGAGATAGTGCCATATGTGAATATCGTTAGGTCATTGATTCTTGATACTAACAATTTGGGAGACGTAGCCATAAACGATGTGGTTTGCTTGAAGTTCAAGAAACTGCATAAGCTCATGATAAACTACAACAAGAGTCTCACAAAGTAATCGATTAAGAACATACATAATCTCACGGAGCTCAGAGTATTGCAGATTGGAGGCAACAACTTCGGAGACGAGTGCATGGAGTATGTTTGCAAAATATAATCATTGGCAGAACTTGCAGTCTCCAAAAATAAAATTACCGATGTTGGGGCTCTGCTGCTCCCAAAGCTCTCCGAAACCCTCAAATACCTTGACATCACCAATAACGAAGTTACAGACGAAGGAGTGAAATCCTTCCTACAACTGCACAATCTGACACATTTGTACATAAGCTGGAATAAGATTACAGCTTTGGGGACTCGATGGATCGTGAAGGAACTCAAGAACCTAGAGGCCCTCGATGCTAGATTCAACAATATCAGCAATGAGGACAAGAACAGTTTGAAAGAGCAAAAAGCATAAAAGCTGCAAATATTCTGTTGATGAGCAAGATAAAGCAATGAATAATGATCGCATTTATATTAGCAGAAGGCACAAAGAATATAATCATGCGAAACTATTAATTATAGTATAGTTACTGAAATAGCACATTCACTCAATATGTTGCACAATTGTTAAAAAAGGTGTAAGGACCAATAAATAGACCTTACTTTATAAATTCTGGAGTATTAAATATAAATTAATTAATTGCGAGTTAGTTCATTCATAATTGGCCTATTTCTAAATTATTTATATCTTTGCATTTAAATGAGAATACAGATACATTTGCGATATCTCAAAGTTTGAAGCATTTGTTTTCGGAGGGGTTTTCATTTATGACTGTAATCGATTATTCCTTGTCATCCCACTTCAATGAAATTCCTTCTATGTCGAAAGACCAGCCCTGTGAAAATGCACCCAAAACTCCACTCCAGAACCCACTGCTCAGCCTCCATATTTTCAACCTACCATGGCTCAGGAGAGCAATATAAGTTCCCTTGGGACTCATTTATAGCATTGATATATCTGCACTTTGTGTTTTTGGGCTAATATTCAAATAATGATTTTTGCCCTATTATTGTTTCTTTTCGCTCCTGCTATACTCTCCCATTTATTCTTTCTGGGATTGCATATCGTTGTCTCTTTGCTTTTATTTTTCTTTGCTCTCCTTTAAAGATATGGTCCTCCATTTGGTGCTTGTCCTCAAGCAGTAAATATAAATGTTCGTATCAGTTTTTAGCGACAACTTCTGCGAAGGGTGGTTAAAGGATATATTTTCATAGGAGCACATTAGTTGCAGAGTCTGGAGAATGTTCTTTTGTACATACTTTCGCAAATTAGGGGTCATGGGGGATAGGCATTGTAGTAGTAGTTCAATGTAGAAGACGAGGCTCGTTTGTGGCTTCTCAGACTTTATGTATTGTCTCAAAATTTATATTACTGAAGAGGGATAAGCGAGATGTGGCTTTTGATTCAGAGCTTAAATTCGCAGGACCTGCAGAAACTAATTGTTGAATTCCTTGGACAAATAAATGATGGTTTTGATAATCTGCTGTTTCATTTTCCGGAGCTCATTTGCAGTCAGTTTTTCGAAAAAAGAGTTAAACTTTTTGTCTTCTGCCACAATTGAATTGACTCCGTCGTATAAAAAGAAGATTTTGAAGAGGTCTACAAATATTTTGACTGCGATATTTGGAGAAATAAGGCTTTTCCACTTTTTAATGCCTTCATTGAACACCTTGAGCACTATTAATATCAAATCGGGGCGCTCTTCAAAGTTCACGATATCGATACTTTCGATGAGTCTCGTAATCAATATCTTGACTTGGTCCTGATCAAATATCTCTGTCGAATAGATAAACCCGATGCCCAAGTAAACAAACCAGGTGGTTTCGGTTTATGTTATTATCTTTTGTTTGGATTATTCGAGGTACTTTGCGTTTAAAATAAAGTACTCGTACAGCGGATGCAAAGGTACAACTTGAGTTAAGGCTGTAGACATCAATAAATTAATGCATGATTTCAAAATGTTATGATTTTCCGACAGGGATAGCTCTGACAAACTAAACACGTTGAGCTTCAAGTCATTAGAATTTGATCTCTTGGTCGTAAAGTCCTCGACAATATTAATCATTTCGTCAGCCAATTAAAAGTCCTTCGTCGAGCAGACTTGCATCAACGCCTAAATAATATGAGAATTACCACTGAAGTTACGCTGGACAAGGTCAATAAATTCTAACTGAGTTCATGCTTTGACTTATTATCAAAGTACAGAGTAAATGTTTTGCCCATACCCTGCTCGCAATATCTCCGTTGGAAGATGAACTTTATTTTGGATTGCTCGTATTTCTTCGAGAGAAATGAAACTGGATTTTCGTCCCAGAAATACAATGAATACATGCCATAGTTTTTTTATATTTAGCTAATTGAGGAGAGGGGGTTTTCCTTCGCAAGTGCAAATCCCTCTAACTGTCTGTTGAGGTTGACTTCATACAGGTAGGAAGTGTTTGATAGCCTTTGCCTTCGGATGTTGTTGTGCTTCACTCGAATGATTGTGGTTGAATTTTATAAGCAAGAACTATGGATTGTCCTCTCTGCGTATATCTTTTCAATGAAGTGCAAAAAAGGATACTCCTCATTGCTCACCTGCTCGCTGTTCATGACTCCGAAAGTTTCATAGAGAAAATCTGAGCAGGTAGAGTAGTAATCTGTTTTTTTGCGATAGTGTCTCGATGCATACTGGAACATCTCGAGACCGGTTACGTACTCGAGTGGTATCTTGGCCGCAATGTTATGGTAGTCATTTTTGCACTAAAACTCATCGCAGAATTAATAATCACTCCAAATCCATTACTTATAGCTGAAGCTCCTTTCGAATCGATCAGAAGAATACAGGTCGATTCCATCGGTGTGAGCGATGCCAATTGAATCTTATATTTCAAGAACTGCATACACTCTTGATTTATCACAGATACCTCGATACGTTTGAATTTTACGATGAATGGTATCAAGTATTAAGACTTCGTTGTTAAGCAATTGGAAGGCTAGCGTCTGTGTGCCATATTTGCCTTTCTTGGTGCTGAATATTTCAATCCTGTATTTTATCTAAGCAGATACCACTTCATTTATGATGCGGTTCATGTTGACGTTCACACGCAAGCAGCCTGAATTATTTGGAAGGCCCTCCTCGATCATGTTGTTGTTTGGCGACTACCGAGATTGTTTTTACATCTGACTCTTGATGGTATAGTCGAGGTTGTCAAGGGTGTATATGCAAAATCTCCCATTTTACCAACTGCACACAAGCAAGTTTTCGACGAAGCTCAAATAAACTACTGGAGAAGTATGTTCTTTCTCTTAGTTTTCGACGATGACCAACGAATTCGGGTCACAGGTTGCGGGAATGCCAAAGAGTCTCCCCTTATTGGTGCCGAAGAAGCACCACAGTTTATAGTTTTTAATAAAGAAGCAGTTGGATATTGTGGGCACTTCCTCAGGAAAGAGCTTGATGATCGAGGATATGATTTAATTCTGCTGGTATTTCTCGGCGAAGATTTCCGACCAGATATTGGAGTTGCTGATGTCAGTTAACTTCCCTTGGATTAGTCTCTCAACAGAGGTAGTATCAGGGGAATTTATCTTTCGGAAGGACGTATTGCATTTTTATTTCTTAATTGCTTCAAAGGAGTTTTCAAGCATTTTCTGGGCCTTTGAGAGGTTACTGATCCAGGCTCCAACATCGAGATGTACTTCGTCGAAGAGTGGCTCGATGCTGATCCTGTATGATCTGTTCTGCCCGTCCATGAGCTATAACTCTTTCTTTTAATTTATTCGGCCCCTTTTTAATTTGCTATACTCTTCGATTTTGAGTTAGATTTTATCCGCGATTTTCATCGTCCATGAGTCAATAATGTAAATATTTTTGTGGCTAAAGCAAAGAAAAAACCTGCTTTCCAGAAATTAATTTTCAATAATCCCGACGGGTTTCTACAGATCTTTAAAGAGATTATGCTCGCACATATTTATGCATAGGCCATCTTGCGCTGTCCATATCCGAATCCTCGCATCTTCGTGGATAGTGATGATTTTATTCGATAAAACTTAATTGTTGATCAGCCTCAAAGGGGTTACAATCAAATCTATCAGCCCATCCGTGTCTGCGATCACCGAGGGAATGAGATTGTATATTGGCGTTAGGTCACTTATGCGTAATAGGTGTTACTGCAATCGTTAAAGGCGTTGAGCGCTCATGTTAGTGACTTATTTCTCGTAATTTTTAAAATTGGTTGATTCTGAGGCGGCAGTTAAGAGAGGTTTCCATGCGACAACCTATCCACTTTCGCCGAGAGAGTAGATATATTGTTCGGTTATGATGTAGCGGGTGGGCTTATGATACCTTAAAGGGTTAGTTCCTAAAAGTGCTGCCAGTCTAAGCATTGGATGATAGGATTATAGAATGATGCCTCAGATACTTGAAAATTGATAATGTGAAGTGCGAGGATAAATAATTAAACATTTATCATATAAATAAAGGGCAGGATGGAGATCAGAATATTCGAGAAGATGGAGCCAAAAATCGAAAGAGGAATTGCGAAATAGTGCGATATTTGCAAAAAATAATTCAGCGTATTCAATCGGGAGCATCAATGCAAAAGGTGTTTGCGAGCAATATGTTCGGAGTGCGGCACAGCCAAAAAGGATGTCTACAAGCCAGGCATGCAGAAAAAGCCTCATCGCCTGTGTCAATAATGCAAGCAATAGTCTGGCTTTATTGCTGAGTTTATCAATGTCAACAAACTTTAATTCGGAAAGGATTGCGAAATATCCACCAAGTGGCATAAAAAGCTGTCTGAAGACGAGAAGAGCAGTATCGGAAGCCTTTCAGTCTCGAAAACACCCAAAAAATTCACTATTCAAATCTTTAACGAGCTGTGGGATTCCTATAATTATTCCCTTCGGGAGTTTATCGGGCTGCTGACTTTCTCCAAAAATCAAAATGACGTGTTCATGGCAGTGGGGAAAGTGTACGAAGAGATACAGTTGCGAGGTGTTGAGTAAAAGCTCTAGCATATAATCTACATAATTATGTTTATCATATGCCTCTCTTCTTCGTAGACATGTATCGACTTGATAGTATTCCTATATAAACTGAAGAAGACGATCGAAGATGGAAAGCAGCTGCTCAATCTCTATTTGAAGGCGCTGGGAGTCAATGAGATCGACATCAAGAAACTCTCTGATTATTCGAACTATAAAACAAGAAACTACATGGGTGCGCTGTCCCTCAACACAATCACTGTGTAATGCTCGATTCATGTGATCACCAGGATCCTCGAAAAGAAGAAAATAGATGAGGCATATATGTTCTTCGCTTTAATCATCGAAGCCAATAAACAATTTTTAATTGACAATAGATCCAGCAAGTCTGAATGCGATTTTGAGGTCCTCCGTAAATGCAAATTAGACAAGTACCTGGACAAATACCGAGTACTTGTTGCTGTCAAAAGTACCCCTTTTATCAGTTCGAGGTCTATGAATGTCACCGCAAACCCGAACAAGAATGAAAACATAAATGAAAAAGGCAGTTCTTTTAATAAGAAGGCAAAGGATATTCTAGATGAGGCGCCCATCAGGGCCAACAGCATTGTCAATATTGAAGTAGACTCAGGGAGTGATAACTAATAGGCCAAAGCCATCGCCAATTTTAAAAAGAATAAAAAGAACAGTGATTTTAATGACAAGGCACGCGAAGAGAATGACAACAACTCATAAAGTAGTTGGAGTCATAAAACAAAATCAATCCGTTAATCTGAGCTCGAATCTGATAAATCTCCACGCAAAACTCAGAAGGTTATTAGCCATGGCGCCAACAGTAATGGATTTAACAATAAAGATGTCCGAATGAATAGTAATGTATAAAAAGGAAACGATTACCAAGATTTATTCAGCGGTTTCATGAATATTAGCAAGAAGTCGGGTGAGCAGTCTTTGGATGAGGATGACAACCAAAACAATGTGAATATGAAATCATCATAATCTCCAACAAAGCTATCGAGCAAAAGTTCGCCTTGCCCTCGCTGCCCAGAAAGGCTCCGGACGATTGAAGAGCTGGAATAAAAATTGCAAAAGAAGGAGCGCGAAATGTCAAAACTGCAGACCTCCTTGACATTTAAATCGAAATAAGTGGAGCAACTGTACAATGGCTCTCACAGGTCGACGAAATAACCAGATGAACTTTCGGCGAAAAATGCGGAAATAGCCAAATTAGAACACGAGATGCTTCAAAAGTGTGAGGAAAGTGAGAACAATTATAAGATGCTGACAAAGTTCCAAAAGTAAAACATGAACATTAAGTCGCAACTGGAGTAGATGATCACCAACAACAAGATCATGAAGAATAAGCTCGAGTCAGCCAGCTACTCCACTTCCAGCCATTACTCGGCCCCCAGCAACGAAAAATCCGACGAAGTCACCCGACAGAACGAGCTGCTCAAGAAGACCCTTCTGGATAAGAACAAGGAACTCGAAGACCTCATGCAGAAGAACAAGCTTCTGAGCTACCAACTCGAATCCATTGAGAAGAATGAGGCAAGTAGGCTGAACCCCAGCAAAGGAGGAGGCTCAAAGGGCACAAACAAAAGCAATAAAATGCATGAGGATTAATAAGACGAAGACATTTTCGATCGAGCTCGCACTCTCTAAACAGAGAAAAAACAGCTACTCGACAAAATGCAACAACTTTCAGAAATTGTGTCCAAATAATAAAACTAAAAGATGAAATTAGCTGAGGAGCTATTTGAACTCAAGTAAGTTTTAAGAGGTTCAAACTACAGCGGCAAAATAAACAGCGACGATATCCCACTCATGAAGGCATTAGCTAGCAGCAGCAGCATCCAGTTGCAAGCGAAACAGTAACCTGGCGATTCAGAAAAATAGAAAAAAAGCAATAGCGAGTGCTCTATCTTCTGAAATGCTGCGTATTCTCATGATCAGATATAAATGTATTTAAATAGATATTGTTCTCTGAAAGAAATAAGGCTGATGAACACATTTTCCACACTGGTTAGTTAGCTCTGAGAGCACATAAAAATATGAAACAAATCATTCTTTGCGACTCACAGCCATAATGTTGGCTATTGAACTTTTTTCTTAATGATCAACGTAACAATCGACTTTTTTCTGCTCCTCTATCGAATTAAGGCATTATTGCCAATCTTTTAAACACTATTCTAATTATCTCTGCTGAAAGATGGAACCGATTTTAGGAGAATTAATGCGGGTTATTTTGAAGCAGATAATAATGCATCCTATTTACTTGAAGCATTGGAAACAACCTATATGGATTCATTTATTTTTATGTTTGCTATCACCTCGTTCAGTATATCTTTATCAGCTTTCCAGCTTCTGTTGCCACTTCCTCGAGGCCAGGGAGGGGAGTGGCGTAGATTTATTTGGGAGGAGTAATATTCACTGGCTTAATCGATTGCCCAGGTTGGCTCTATTCATCTTTTTTGTCAGTACTATGCCTTATTAAATCGAAAGTGCATCTGCTGCATCTATTTAATACTGAATATTACACATGCTTTGGAAATGGAGCGAATCGGTACAGTTGATTATCGATTGTGCTGAATGCTTTTGTGTTTATTTATGGTCGCCTGAGCCCGATTTATGCTCTAAAGAGAATATTATTCACATTTTTTTAATACTTTGGCGGTTTGTTCCCAATTCGTTCGTCTATGATTTTATTAATGGTTCTGCAAAGAAATCAGCAGGAATGAAAAATCTTCAACATTAACATCAAATTTGCCTTCATCAGCCTATTGCTGTTCATGCCATGGCATCGGAGTCTTATTCACTAGCTTCGAGGGAATGCGTTCATATTATTCGATGTTTCTTTAAATTTTAACATATTCCGTCTAGATTAAAGATAAAGATATAGAGGATCTCAACCTGGCGGCAATTGCCTGTAGATTATTGTGGTTTGCAGAGTTGCTGATGCTACATTATGTTGTAGCTTTTCGCAGCTCATTGTTCGCAGAGATTCTTCGTTCTACTTTTATTGATTTGATGGATAGTTTCTTTGAGCTTGTTACGAATTATGATGCTGATAGTGCCAATAATGAGCTCTATCTTTATACAAAGTTTGCCTCTTTCCTGCGCACGCCTCGCAAAATACTTAAAATAAATTTTAACTTAATTATACTGATGAAAATTGACGACCCGCTACAATAATTAGAAGGCTTGCAGGCATTACTTTTTTGATTGAGCACTCAGCCTAATTTTGGTGAATGCAGCTCGAAGCTAGCCTTAGTCAGCGAGTATGTAGCTGCATTTATGCTGGATTTTGGAGAGACTGAGATAGAGATCGCAAGATGACAGATAATTGCCGAGGGGTGTCATTGCTTTCTGGAGTATATCTGTTCGCAATACTATGAAATTAGGCTTAGTTTAAGCAGAAAGATACAGAACTAGCATTTTGATGATCTATCAATTACTGCAACAGACTCATTTCAATAGTCTATAATTATAATGTCTAAATTAATTCGTGAGAATAAGACGAATATTGAAGGAAAATGATACCTCAATGAAACTAACTCATGCATTCCCACACTATTTTATAAAACTCGGCTCTTCTTCTCCTCAATTTTGATAAAGTGAGTGCAAGATAACTTTGATCATAATTAAATGCAATATTTGCAATACGATGCTCTTACATATTGCTTTTAATATAGTGAACAATTGCAATTAGTTAACAATAGCAACTCGAGCATGAATTTGTTGAACATCGGATCTCAAAAACTGGGGGCAAAAGTCATACAAGCCTCCTCCACAGAGAACAATATATTGCATGCAGCCCAAAACATCCTTGATGAAAACAAATAGACCATATGGTCAAGCGAAGATGGGTTGCCTCAGTTCTTGGTCATTAGCTTGGAGGACGTGCAAGAGAAATACCAAAACATCTCATCAATCGGCATTTACTGTGAGCACGATTATGATACCAACCCGAAGACTATTTAATTATGGATTTCCAATAAATCGGACACCGTCACTGAGGACGAGTTCATCCATTGGTCCGATATCAACTTACGGAAGAATTCAGGAATGCAGATCTTCAGCATTGACTTGATCCCCGAATCATACCGGTTCCTTAAGTTTATATTTCATCAGCGAAACCTTTGGGGAATACCAGACATATTTGAATCAAGTGATCTTAATGGCCGAGCCGGAGGTGCAGAGCATATCCAGCCTATTCAACCAGGAGTGGGAAGAATACCAAAGGGAGCATAATTCTCATATCAACCATGTTGCCACCAATAAAAATAAATATAACAAGCCGGTATCTTCACCTCCTCACACGCTCGCCTACTACAAACGGTCTCAAAATCAACTTCAACAATCGCAGGATGCTTACAGGCCGAAGTCGACAGCTATATAGAGTCAGTCTCCCATAATTCACATCCACAACAAGAATCAGCGCCGCACCAACATCCGGACATAAAATTAAAATTAAGGAGAGTAATTAGTCGAAGAATATGTCAATGAATACGAGGGAGTGGAAGGTCTCGATGGGCCAGAGTAATTCAGCGATATGTACAATATAAACTTAAGCAACAATAGACACAATGAAATAGGCCCTTTGGAGTATCACGATCTTGAACTCGAGGAAGAGCAGCTCTCCCCGAACAAAATCCCTTCAAACAACAAAAGCAAGCGGGGCCAGAACATTCTCAACAGCAAACAAATCACTCACAAGCTTCATAACCTGTCGAAGAATACCTCGCAATCTCAGGAATAAGAGAGCTACACAAATAATAGGGCGATGCTGGCAATCACCAAGAATATCATTCAAATGGAATAGAACATGGAGGACTTAAGCCGGAAGCTCTAAGTGCTCGAAATTAAAGTCGATACGGCCTATGAATCTCTCGAGGAAAGAATATTGAACCGGGTTGAGTCGATTGTTTAACGAAAGTTGAATAAAAAGTTAAGCCAGCAAAGTTTAATGTTCAAGCAAGGCTCAGGGATTGAAGGCCAGATCAATGAAAGAAGCCTATCTGGCAATGAAGAATATGGCCACATTAATTAGGGCCTCAAAAATAGAAATCTGGCAAACAAGTAAAAACACCTGAGGACAAGCCGATAGACAAAGAAGACTTCGATTAAGCCTCGAAACGATGGCAAAAGCTTAGATGGCAATAGAGCCAACGACGATAAAAAGAGCACAAAGCAGTAATTCAACAAAAAGTAAGAAGAGTATTACAAAACGAGTCACACGCACGCGATGCACAAGACTGCGTAAAACAAGAACAAAGAGCGAATCCAACACTTATTCGAGGAAATACAGAAAAAATTGCATGAGAGGGCAATAAAAGTGAAGAGGCTGCAATAGAAATAGCAGAGAGTCAACAAAAAAAATAACATGAAGCACTCCTGCTTTTAGGAGTATTACCATTGATTGCTCATGGCTATTTCAAAGTATATCTCACTCTACTTCAAGATCACTCGTCTAATATTTAGTTCTCGATTAGTTTCTCACTTAGGAAAAAGACTAATATTTATCTCAATTTAATTAATCAAGTATTAATAAGGTATGCATATCAGAATTCTAGGCTGATGCCTTATCTCTGCATTGCATTTTTGATTGCATTTATTTCAGCCCCTAATCTCTTGACATCACTCTGAATCTATCTGAGCATTTAAGTCACTGAGGAACGCTCACTGATTTCCTCCACTTCCTGTGTTCTTCTCAAGAATATTTATTTGTTCAGGACTCGCACTGTGCTCACCAACTGGCATTCGCCGTGGCTGCATTTTTAATCTTAAACGAATATGCAGTTTTGCATTTGATTAAATTATTATTAAACCCGGGTTATTGAATTCCATTTATTATGAGCTCAAAAATTGGAATTAATCCTGACACTATAAACTCTAAAATCCCAAGCCAAGCCGAAAATCGGGCGGCTGAGCAATGTCCGACTCTTCTGTCTCCCTATTTCAATACTGGCCATTATTTTCTATGCTCCAAAGCAAATAGAAGGCAGGCTTGTGGTTTTTCAAAAGATGTTGAATGAAAGCAATTCCGCAATTAAATCAGAGCTTATTTCTTAATTTTATATTTTCAGGTCCAAAACATAATAAATCAAATTCTGATGAGTTATCGACTTCAAGAACATGTAAACTTAATAAGGTTCCCGATTCCCTCGCAAATCCGAAATATAATTTCACAAGTTTTGTTAAATTATTTTCAGATAGGTTTGCTATTATAGAATGATCTTAATTAACAAAGTGAATAGTATAATTCTGGATGAACTAGTATTAATATGTGCATGTGCGCTTTTATCTATTTTCTGCATTTATGCATTTATTCAAACGATAAATTTGATAAGATATCATAAATACCATCTTTTAATAAAACCAGTTCCGTCTCAAACATAGAAAGTGTCTTTCTATTATCGATGCAGCCCATCGCAATTGCCAAAGTAGGGCTTCAGCTTGTACTGTCCAGGGCCAACAGTTGAATTCATTTTGTTCGTTTTGATGGCTCTATTAAAGTAAAATGTCTTAGACATATTCTTGCCAGAGTATGTCAAAAAATTGTATTATCCTGGCCCCGGGACATCAGTTTTAACACGATATGTCTTTGCTGCTTTGCCCATTCTAAGATTTGAAGATGGAATACATTGTTCGGCCATTGTTTTGTTTAATTATTTTGAATTCCGGATTATAGTTCTGGGGCCCTGGAGAGACTTATTCCTTTGTGAAAAAATTTCTAGCAGAAATAGTGAGTCCCTTGTTCTCACTTCTCTTTATGCTATAGCTTCCAGGTCCTGGAGTTTAAGACACCTTGAATTATTTTTCATCTTTGGGCATTCTACATCAATTGCTAAAGTTACATTGCATTTCCATAGTTTCGCTTCGTAAGATTCGGGCTCGAAATTTTATATGTTCCTGGGCCGGGAGTATTAGCCGCCTTAAACGACTCTCGGGACTCACTCCCAATAATTGCTCGAGGATGTTGCTTCGATATCGAATTGGATGTTGAATAGGCCCCTGGCCCTGGATTATGCGTCCTAATTTTAGTGCATTACCTGCTGGCTTCATAGAATTTTCCTCCTCTAAACTTTTTCCTAAACTGCGTAATTTAATAGTTTCCAGGCCCTGGTACAGATTGCTTATTTTTTTCCTATCCTTAGGCCAGTTTAAACTTTTTCTCTCTTGGAAATGTGTACTAGGCGGGCCGCAAGCTATTCAAACTCTGGTAATTCATGTATTATCCTGGTCCTGGTAAAGTCTATGAGAGAGTTTTAAGCCTGGCTGACTTATCAAAAACAGCGCCCGTTTTTTCGAGTTCTGAAGGCAATGTGTAATTATTAGGGGCTGGCCCATCCTTAGCTTCGAGCTTCCTTTTGCTGTTTCCAAATGAGTACTGCTTACTGGAAAAAGTAGTGTTCGGATGGTATCTAATTTAGAAAAGCTCTACTCTGCAGGACTTGGAGCTTCTGCTTCATGTGAAGTATGCAATTTTCCTCTTAGAGTTGGGCTGGCGCGACTATCCTAAGCAATATGGCAAGTGTTATACTTTAATAGTTGTTTAAATGTTATAAGCTCCTGGTCCGATGTTGCCAGTTGTTGAGGCCTACGTGATAAATTTTTTGGCTTTGGTAACAGAGAGAGAAGGTGACCTTTTTTTGGTTGAGGATGATTTCCAATGTTAGGTGCTAAATTAATTTCGAGCATACTTGTATGATCCAACACCAGGATTAATATTTTTTTGAACGAAGGCCGCTATATGTTATTGAAAATGTACCTTATTTCTTTTGCTTTCCGATGGAGTATGCAGGCATGGAATAATTTTATTTTTATTATAAACAGATCGTATTTATGGCAATACATTGGTAAGAAATAAGTATATTCACCATCTATGGCTTTACTCGAAATAAGGCAGCTTCAGATAGCCGAGGCAGAATTTATTCAGGCCAAGATGAGATTAATAACGTGTTTTAATAGAAACCTTTATTTATCATCGGTTTATTTGGATGGAAGTGCTACTGAAATATCTATCAGATCATCAATGGTAATGCCGTTATTTAAATTGACTGAACTCGAAAAGCTCAGAATGATTCTTGCATCATCTAATCACAGAATAGCATGCGATGAAGCAAAATACTGATGCATTCCTAAAACCCCAATCAGCCATCGCCCCAATGATCTCTTCACAGATTATTTATGCCTGGACTTTGAAATGCGAGCGTATGTATCGAATATAAAATTATAAAATAATGGGATGAATATATTTATTGCAGATAATTTATAATAATGCCAACTTAATAAGAATGGGAATGCAATCAAAATGCGGCGACAGTACAAAAATAATAGGTTCTGTAAGCCGGCCAAGACATCAAAATATCTGAGTCATAAAATGGTTTCTTACCCTCATATAAATCACTGGAAATTGCCAATCCGATTCTCCCTCATGGGGCTTACCGGTCCGATGAACGCAAGATAAATTTAAGGTACAAACACATTGTGAGCAAAACCAAAGTAAACTCACATGTTATGTTTCCAGAAGTCAGCAATTTAAAAGTGCATCATAAAAACAAACAATAATCTGTCAATTACCATCTAGATAAGCTTATTGCTCAGAAATCGAATACTTATAAAACGCATGAATTCTAATAATTGACACGCAGCAAATCTCCCGTTTTCGAAAGAATAAACAACATTGAGTTTAATTTTATTGGCCGGTATTCTACTGTCTCATCTTTTTGCAGCTTCTATCTCAATCTAAAAAACAGCCAAATCAAATCAAAAAGAGTTCCCATCTATGAGTACATCTAGAAACATTTCTCAAACCATAATGTAACAAATTTAGATGATAGCCTCAATTTGCTCAAGTTCAACAGTAAATTCGAATCAGGCAATTTGTTTCGCGCCTATAAATGTGAAAAATAAACTGTATTAACTTACTAGTTGTACATGCAGAACGACAGCAATACAAAGGGCTGCACTCAATGGTTTTATTTTTCAGTTGTGCCCGAAAGGAGAGTCAAAGTCAAATTTAGAGTCATGAATTTCGTATTGATTTTCTTACATACTTAGTATAAACCCACGTCCTTATATATGCAGGGAATGAAAATTCTGATATCGGAGAACTAAGGAGAATGGAAGAGATTGGGAACGAGCATTAATTACTCTAAAAAATACTTGAAGGCGGGGAAAAACACCTATATTATGGAATTTTTGTATTAGCTGCCAAACCCTCATGCTCAGTATCGATTCGCATACGGGTACCCGTATACTTATTCTGACCTTTAAGAGTTCCTTTTATAGCTGTCAGCCAATCCTTTAAACAAAAAGTATTTTGTTCAATATTAGCTAGAATACTACAAAAGAAGGTGCTGTGTGAAACCTATCTCGGAAATAAAGTCTACATTCTCACAATATCAAATAAAATTCCTCAGAAGGTATATAAGCCCATGATATACATCATAGCAAGGCAGCATCCTGGGGAAACCCCTTCTTCTTTCGTTGTTGAAGGGATTATATCGGCATTGTTGTCAAATCGGTTAGAAATGAAGCAGCTGCGGTAAAAATTTATCATTAAGGTGGTCCCTCTCTGCAATGTCGACGGCACGATAAATGGCAACTATCGTTCCAATTTTTCTGGCAACGACATCAATAGGCAATGGAAGAATCCCAGTCCGAGGTCTCATCCCTAAATCTATTACCTCAAGCAGGAGATCCTTGCAAACAAAAAAAATGTTGCTTTTTTTCTCGATCTTCACGCCCACAGCCGAAAGTACCATTATTTATCAATGATAGAATGAATTCGTTTTTTTATGGGTCCAATTCTGTGTCCAAGTAAAACAAAATGTATGCTTTTATTTGTTCGAAGTTGAACACATTCATTGATTATGGCTCTTCGAGTTTTAACAATGATCCTTCGAAGAAAACAGCTGCGCGCGTCGTACTATCAGAATAAGGCGGCATTTCAAAATCCTTGACATTCGAAACATCATTTTATGGATACAACTAAAAGAGCGTGAAAAATCACTTCAACCGGGAAGATTTCAGAAATCTGGGGTAATCATTGGCGTTGGGACTATACTACTGTTAAATCGGATTTCCGAACAATATAAAAAAATAATAATAAGTTGGGACTCAAGTACAAAGTAAAAAAATAGACCATTCAGCTGAAGAATAGAGAAATACGAAGGGTGCATTAGATCCTGAACATAAAAAGATAATTGAAGCAATAGAAAATAACAGCATGAGAATGCTAAAAAAATGGGAGAAATAGTTAGAAACGATCAATAATGAAGATGACAAATTTTCGGAAGGCTCATCTGCCGATCCTGAGGGCTTCTAACTCGAATAGAATTAAAAGACTGAGCTTGAGTGTCAATCTTAAAGCCTAAATAAGGTCTTATCGCATGCGGACCGAGCAGACGATGCTCACTTATTTCAGCATTCTCATACGATTGCTGTTATCGATAATGATGATTAAAGAGTAACCGCAATAAAAAGAAGAGCTTTATACTCTGATAAAGCCTACATCGAAGCAAATTCATAATTTTTATATTTATCACCCTCATACGAAAAGCCGCCTTATGAAAAAAATACGCTGCCGACTCAGATTTCAGAGCAAAGATCATTTCTATTTGAATCAAATCATATTCCTTTCCAAAGCAATCTCCAGAGCAGTCTGATGGTAAAGAAGTTGTAATGTGAACTTCAAGGGCATCGCCATCAAAAGAAAGTCCAATACGAGCTGAGATAAAAGAATATAAAATATCCTGACAATTGGTTTACATATTCATTGGGCAAAAGTCAGGTTGGAAAACAAAGCCAGATTGGAAAGCTAAGCCAGATTGAAAAGCAAAGTCTGAACAAGAGCGAACTATTGTCAAAATACGAAGTGCATGATGCGAAATTCTATATGAAGAGCAAGGAGCTGATCGCTATAGTGAATAAAAAAATAAGCAAAACTCTCGCCCTGGATAGACCCGAAGTTCTGAGATCCTAATTAGCCGACTCTTCTCAGAAAAACTATGAAATCCGTAAAAAATACAGCAGAATATGAACTCATTATTGTATTTTTCGACCCATCCGCATTTATATCATAATAAATTATGAGAGAGTTAATACATCTTCATGTGGGGCAGGCCGGAGTCCAAATGGGTGCACAGCTATGGCAACGGTACGCGGACGAGCATAGCTTATCGAAAAACGGGCGATAAATCAACGAGGACACAACCCACATTCGTCAGCAAGAAGATGTGTGGCTAAATAAATAGCCAATTTTTTCTGAGAATTCATCAGGACTTTGCACTCCTCGTGCTCTTATGATTGACACTGACCCCATGACAATCGAGTAAATAGAAAGTTCCAAATCGTTTGCCAATTTTTACTCCATCAAGGGAAAATAAAGCTGTGCGTCCCTGTACTGCAAGGGGTACATAAGCCAAGGGCGTGAAATCATAGATAA
This sequence comes from Brachycentrus maculatus, assembly GCF_059751285.1. Lineage (NCBI taxonomy): Eukaryota > Metazoa > Arthropoda > Insecta > Trichoptera > Brachycentridae > Brachycentrus > Brachycentrus maculatus. The sequence goes on along the minus strand of NW_028281618.1, from coordinate 4,421 downwards.
AACTGAAGACTTAATACGCAAAGTAGTATAAAAATGCGAATCCTTCCAAGGATTCGTGTCGCAGTACTCTATCTCTGGGGGAACTGGATCTGGGTTCATGTCATTACTAAATTCGAGATTGAGTATCTCTTATGGAAAAAAGTGCAAGTTAGATTTAGTATTATACCCGTCTTCAAACTTGAGCAATGTTGTGGTTGAGGCATATAATTCAGTTTTAAGCACTCATGATCTGCTTGAGTATTCAGATATTTCCATTCTGGTCTCAAATGAAAAACTGTACAATATTCATACAAACATGCTCGATTCAGATAGGCCATACTACTCTGATATCAACAGAACAATTAACAAAATATGTTCAAATATTACATTGCCAATGCGTTCAAGCCATTCAGTTTTATCAATAGACATGACAGCACTTCAAACCAATTTAGTGCCCTATCCTCGAATTCATTTCATTTCTCCATCGTATGCTCCTTTTAGACCTGAAGATACTTTATCAGCAGAAAGGTGCTCAGTCTCCGATATCACGGAATCAGTGTTTAATGATGGCAATTTTGCAATAGACATAAACACGAAAGCTGGGAGACACATGGCGAATCAGCTCTTTTATACAGGCAATGTTTCTCATTTTGATGCCCTAAACAGCATAAATAAAATTGATAACTCAATAAAAAGAGCTGAATGGATCCCCACTGGCTATAAATACGCGATCATAAATCGCAAGCCATATTAATACTCTTTTTACAATGATAAATAAGTGTGTATGCTCTCCAATCATACTGCTATAACCAGCGTGTTTTCCAAGCTCGACCATAAGTTCGATTTGATGTACTCAAGAAGAGCTTTCATGCATTGGTACATCGGCTAAGGGATGTAAGGGTCACAATTTAGTGAAGCTCGAGAAGATTTGGCTGCTCTCTAGAAAGATTTCTAAGAAGGAGGAGTTGAAGTCTACGACTACATGTAAGAGTGAGTTGCTCAAACCGAGAAAGGCACTACTAGCCGGTTCGTTATTTATAAACTTTTCTCTATATCTATTATGTTATGGTTTATTATATGCTCTGAATTTGCGATAAGGCAATCGTATCATATCTGTTTCTGCTTTTGTAATGCTGGTAATACAATCTGTCCGGCATCAATGATGTGGATTAATTTATTGAAGTATACTAAATATTAAAAATAAATGTAACCTTTCAGCGATAAGGCAATAGTCAGACACTTTATTTTTAGTATATGAGCATATTTAGATAATTGTTATTTACTATTTTCCGATCGATAATGGCTTTACTTTCAACTCTTGAAGAGAGTGAGCTGTACCTGGAAATATAAAATCTGAATAGCCCATTGCAGATGCAGGCCCGATTCAGCTGTCCGAGTATAATGGCTCTCTTTCGCAACGTTGTGTAGCAAATTACTCTCATCAATTACAAGTCGATGATTAATAGCTTTTTCGACGACCTGTTGGATGTTGAGAACTTTAATAAATCCTGCTTTATTCGGCTCAAATGGCTCATATTCGTCCATGAACTGCTTGAGTCATTACAGAAAAACTCTTGCATGTATGCATATATTCACAAGGCGCTCTCCCTGTACCTCTAGCATCTTGAGCCTCTAGAAGAGCAGTTTCATACTTATGAAAGGTACATTTCTCGGATTCTACTCCGGCCCTACATCCAGTACATGATAAAGCTCTGCCAGCTTTAAATGCAGGAAGAACATAAAGAAGAGATTTTCGGATATAAAACAAGTCGTTGGTTTAAATAGTATAACTTACTGGTTTGGGCAGTAGAAACATTTTATCAGCCGATCGGCGAAGTCCGCAATTTCTTTGCGAAATAGTTCCCTTACCTCAACAACATGGGATTACTGCTCGCTAAGAATTTAAATGTACATTCTTCATAACTTAGAATCGTATGAAAAAGATAAAAAATGAGTTTATTCTGATGAAAGATGTGAAAAGTGTTTTACCCATTTTTTAATTTTCAAACTTGGAGGCCAAGATTCGAGAGTTCCAATCTGCTCACTTTAAATTCAATGAAGATGGGATTGATTTCCTGCCTGACTTCAGTACTGGAGAAGTGTCCGAATTCATGTGCTCACCCCTTTTACTCCGAAAGTCCTTTGAAATCAAATAGTCGAAATCCTTTGAAATCAAATAATTGAATCTCTGTGAAATCGAATAGTCTCTTTGATATTATACAGTTATCTTCTTAGTCTTGTATGCTCACTTGTTGCGTATATAATAGGGAGTGATAAATTATTAATATAATTAAATGCAGTCTCCATCAACAATGCGGGAGTATCAATAAATGAGTCCGACAATCAGGCTGCGCGTGAAGACGAATAAAAACATGAACTTTTTCGTCGCCATATAAGTCAATAAAACCATCCAGTAGCTCGCCAAAAGGATCTTGATATGCTATGTTCAATTAGCTGAAGAATATCCAAAGCAAATGTCCAATTTGGCGAATTGCAATACCAAAATGCGAGATCTGACAGTCTCATCAATCAAGCTAGATGGGTACTACATCACCAAGCACGAAATAGTCAGTGCACTCCTTAGCGATTACGATATAATTGAGTGCACTATCAGCAAGGCCAAACCCAAATTCCCACACCCATCCAAGGCCTATGACCACACCCTCAAAAAAATATAGTAGCATGATCTTTGGGGCAGAATGGTCGACCAGAAAATTAAATAGGCTCGATTGTTAGAATTAGGCAGTGCAAACAAAATTATAAATGATGAAGAAATCGAAGAATAAAAAGGAGGCAATGCGAGAAAAGAAGGAAAGAGAAACAAAAAGCACATTAAGAAGAACCAGCAAAAGGAAAAGAAAAACTACGATAAATTTAAAGCAATCAACGAGTCGAACAGTGAAGAAGAGGCTGAGCCTGCGGATAGGAAACTCTCCAACGAAAGTGCACCCTCTAAAAAGGAAGAAAGTCTAATTACACCACAAATATCAAAAATAATAGATAAGATAAATGCGAATATGAATATGAATAAAGTTAATTATGCGATACAATAATCGGGGGCAAAAGAATCCAGTGTTGAAACGCCAAAATTTATAGCACAGAAAGAGTAAACCATCCCGAATATTAGTTCGAAGCTGCCATCCAAATAATATTTATTAGGGAAAAGCTAAAAACCGATTAACTAAACGAAAGGGAAAGTCAATGTAAATGTGGAAAGAATCGCGAATTCGGCCCAGTCAGGTAATCACAAACAATTAGAATAGGACCCAGCTTCGAATAAATAATTGAGAGAATAAAAAAAGATCAAAAATAAAGAAAAACCAAAATAAAAATAATAATAGAAATAGAAATAGAAATAGAAATAGGCGGGAAGAATACTTTAAATATAGGATCAAGTAAGATTGGCCATGAGATCCTCAAAAACAAAAAGTAAATAAAATGATGGTATGTTTGGAAAGTAAACGTAAAAAGCCAAATAAGTGCAGATTCTCAGTTTAGGCAGCAATAGCAATATAGGAAGCATGGTTAATATTGGGAGTGCCAGCAACATAGCGGGTTCAAGCTCAAAGAATAATGCGTCGCCCAAAGTTACATTCCACAACTCCCCTGTGTTCTCTCCTATGGGCTCTCCTGTACGAAAACTATCAAACCCTCTCATAAAAACAGGAAAAGGCGATAAACTCGAAGAGCCTTATTACTTATAGGAGCCACTATAAATTCAAGTCGAAAGTATCGACAATCTTCAAAGTAATACCCCCAATCACACGAAAAAGTCATAGGAAAGCAATAATACAATAATTATTGAAGAGGAGAGTGAGTCAGAAGAGATTGCGGTCATTAGACACAAAATTAACCGGAAACATAATTAGAAGAACTCAGTCAATATCTGCAAAGAGAACAGACCAATCAATTCAAAAATTATGAACAATATGAGTAGCGTAAACCTCAGTAGTTCTGGCAATGCAGACCATGACAACCAAAATGGTGCGAGCCAGAACAATCACAATGGTGCGAGTCACAGCAACAATTCGAAAATGGCAGACCTCTAAGCTAAATTGAATAAGTACCGATTATAGCTTTCTGACGATGACTAGAATTGATAAATTACAGGATATTTTTATATATTCGCATGCGCACTATGTTGTTATATCAGCATACGTATTCTATATTTCGAATCTGCTGCCTCAGTTCTATAATTGGAAGGCAAAACAATCCCATCATAAATAAAAAGCGACCAAACGAAATCTTGCTATGCGAGAGTTATGGGCTTCCATTATTCGTAATGATTAGTAATCCATACACATATTATATAAATAATCAATAGGTAAATGGATTTAAACAGCCAACTGGGGTTGGGGTTGGGGTTGGGGTTGGGGTTGGGGTTGGGGTTGGGGTTGGGGTTGGGGTTGGGGTTGGGGTTGGGGTTGGGGTTGGGGTTGGGA
>NW_028281617.1:0-73131 GCF_059751285.1 Brachycentrus maculatus | reverse complement strand
TCCCAACCCCAACCCCAACCCCAACCCCAACCCCAACCCCAACCCCAACCCCAACCCCAACCCCAACCCCAACCCACCCATCTTCCTACTTCCATCTTCCTACTTCTATATTCATAGTTCCTTGCATATTTATATACTCATATTTAAACTCATATTCATATTATCGAATTCCTTAGATTTATATCAACTCAGTAAGATTGTAATAAATACCTAAATCGAGCATCCATTGCAACTCAATAGTTGGCTGATTTGAAACAGCCAATACTCAGCCACAGACAGACACAGAGTCGACATGCATCTTTGATGGGACGAATGCAATGGGTGACTATAGATAAAGATAGGTATATAAAAGTGTGAACAAAATACAAAATATATTTGCAATGGTGATCATCTGGTTTGAGTGAATCCAATCATGTCGGCATACTCTCTGAAACATTTTCTGCAGAGCAACAAGTCGTATTTGCGGATGAGGCCCACTCTGCATGTGCATTGTCTGCACTGTCTGCTGTCCTTGCCGTATTTGCGGGTGTGTGTTTTCCAAAGTAGGTTGGGCATATATCTCTGTGGTGATTATTAATATCAATATTTAATATTATTTATCACGATACTATCACGATACTATCACGATACTATCACGATACTATCACGATACTATCACGATACTATCACGATACTATCACGATACTATCACGATACTATCACGATACTATCACGATACTATCAAGATACTATCACTATACTATCAGGATACTATCACTATACTATCAGGATACTATCACTATACTGTCAGGATACTATCAACCACCTTGCAACCACCTTATAAACATCACATCACATCTCTATCAATCACATCACAATTAATCAATATGCGAATATAGGCACGAATATATCAATCTCTCAATCTGCACATTACACCATCACACTTTCGAAAAACTATATATAGGTACATTTTTTCTGATCCCCATTTTGCTCTGCTCTGATTTTGTTGCCAATAATGATTATTGATGGCCATTATGATATATTATCAGACGACTGCTTCCATTATTTTCTTCATTTTTTACGCAGTTTCTGTTACTATCACTCATCTTATTGCTGTTTTGGAGCCTGGGACATTGCTATTGCTGCCCAAGAATGTGAGATCTATTGTATTGATGCTTACTTTCAGTTTTTTCAGCATTGCCTTTTCTGAAGCTCGCATTGCCATTGTTATGCCAGACATTGCCATCATTTTATTTGTTATTGCGAGGATCGCCGTTCAATACACTGTGCTTGTTTGGGTCTTTCGACATGCTCTACTATTGCGAAAATTGAATAGAAAGAGAATAATTGGTGATATTATCGGACTGGGTGTTATTCAGGATATTGATGAACTACTGTTCAATATCTTTGGGGATCGCTGAGCTGTGATGTTTGATATTGCCTCGGCTGCTATTCTGGTCATCGACAGCCTCGAAATGCTCCACTTCTTTGCTGATGTCGCTGACATTTGATGTCTATTCTGATTATCGAATCGGTCCCTCCCTTACAGCTAGATTAGCCTTGCTCTTCTTCGCCTCGAGCTTCTTGCGTATCTATCGGTCCATATCTTCCACGTCTAAGTCCATGAAACAGCGAGAACCATTCTGATTGAGCACCCTCGAATGATCGGATTTGTCTAGTTTGCTGCAGCTCAGCCCATCTAGCAGCCCAAATGTTTCGAACTCTCCTCGGTTAATTTGGATTTATTTTGGCTCCGACCTGAGGTGCGCTGCAAAGCTGTCCTCCGCCAAATTTTGAGACTGATTGACCGGCTGCTAGTGCTCGTGCTATTATTATTGGCATTTCTAGGAATTGATTACTATAGGATGCTGCTACTCCTGTAAGCCTTGCCTGCCTTTTATCTTTTTCGGGAGGACGATATTGTTTAATCTTTCTTCTGGCATATTGGTCTTGGCTGATTTGAATGTCAAAACTTTGCTATTTTTATTTTTGTGCATTTTCATATGCAGACAAATTTAAGAAGTTAATGCCATAGTATTAATTTACGGAATGGCTGTTTTTTTTGTGAAGCTCTGATTTTATGCACTGTGTATACTGACCACCTATTTCGGAGACAATGAAGCAGTCCGGCTCCACTCATCGTAGATCGAGGATGTTCTTTATGTCACCGAACTGCCATGGGAGTTGCAAAAAACTGTAGGAATTTTGTTTAGCTATGATTTAGTGGCTATGTTATTGAGGAAAGATTGAGATCTTTGGTGCGTTGTTGCATTTTTATCGTTTTGATTAATTAAAAGGAGGAGACTTTTATGGGTAAGGCCTTCTGAATTTAAGAGATGCCCTCTGTTGCTGTTTTGGCTCTTGATATTAGTTCGATCAGTTTGAGGCCCATTGCACTAAAAGTCACCAAATTTATTCGATTTGCCACTCGCCCGCAGCTCATTGCTATCAGACTCAGCTGCCTATTGTAGTAAACTGTTCGTTCTTGTGCCCTGCTTGAAGGATTTAGCAGTGATTATATTATTATTGTGGCTGCTCTGAGAACACGCAACAGGCATATAGCTCAAATGTGCTGGAGGAGAGTCGGGCTGCTTCTCATAGATGCTATGCTAGAGTTTTTGCTCTGCTATATCAATGAAGAGCAGCTCTGCGGTTTTTGCAACTTGTACAGAGGCATGTGAATATGTATTGATTGTATTGTTTTGGATGTTCCGCTTGAGGGTGCGGAAGATATTGTCGTTGAAGCATTTGTTTTCAATCATTTAAATAGCTCTCCAGATAATGCTCCGATGAAGATCATCATTTTCGGCACTCCTCTCATTCTGAGCTCGGACTGGAACGACTGAGCTCAAATCGGAATTTACCCAAATTTTGACTTGGCCTCTGTCTGTGAAGCACACGCAGTCCTCTTCAAGTCCGAAGACTCCGAATATCGACGATAATTCTTCTAGGCCTCTCAGTATCGCAAATAAAATTTTCAAAGCCTGTGCTTCACTCAGTTGGCTGCACTATGAAAGCCGACTCAGAACCCTCTCAACCAGTATTTGGCCTCGAGTCGCATTCTATGGTCGACAGTAGCCGATTACATTGATAGCATGCTGGTGATGCCTACTGCCATGTATAGACATTTCGTCGTCAGAGTCAAACTTAGCTGAGTAGACTTCGGCAATGCGATAATTATGTATGTTCTGCCAGATTTAGCATTTTGGGAGATAGGCTTTGAACCTCCAGCTGCTGATTTAATTTGTTCGAGGATGCGTTACTTTGTGGAGATGTTAATGGTTCGGATTAGATGGATGCATAGTAATGTTCTAAATGGAAGCCTCCTGATTATAATTCTATTTATATGAAAACCTATATGAATGATCAAATCGGTCCAATCTCAGTTATAGTCGACTGCAAAATTTTAGCCGTGCCCGATTGCAACAAACTAGTCTTTGCCGAGCTTGTGCTTGGCCTTTGCAGCTTAGAGATCTTTTCTGGGGGCTAAGTAATGCTACATTCCGAGAGGGTATGTGCCCCAGTGCACTCCTACCGATTTCTTAGCCCTCAGCTACTTATGGATTATGACTGATTACTATGGGTTGACGTGCTGAAACTTAAGAAGCATCCGAGGCTCGTATGCTCCAATGGGAAGGATGGCTAAATCGATTTCCCCGAATATCTCACCGAGTTCCTTAAATATTGCGCAATATCCTGTATCTCCTGAATAGAATATTTTCTTGTTTGTCGGAGTCTCTATGACAAAGCCACCCCACAATCTTTGGTTCATGTCGAAAGGCCCTCTTCTCCCCCAGTGGCACACAGGGACGAATGTGACTGAAAACTCTTTTTCTTTTATGATGAAATTGTGCTTCTCAGTCCAGTCCAGAGTTTTGAGGTTACAGTTGGCGGGAAATGCATCTTCTGAGCCTAGTCCTGCGAAAAAAAGTGTGTTCCTATTTTTGACGTGCAGCTTTGCCAGAGCTCCATCGTCCAGGTGGTCATAATGGTCATGACTTACGAAGACTGCATCTATTGTCGGGAGGTCCTCGATTTCACAGGCTGGAGGTCTGTATCTTTTGGGTCCTATGCAACTCACAGGGGAGCATCTTTCATAAAACACTGGGTCGATCATGATGTTGGCGTCCTCACCCAGGGAAATGACTGCAGTCGAATGGCCGATCCAAGTATACTTTATCGAATTCGCATCAGCTTTAAAATCAGGCCGAGTGAGAGGCAACTCTTCTTCAAGGGCTACCAAATTAGGAGGAACATTCACTTTTTTATGTTTGATAAAATAACATAAAAATGCACAAAATGCAGAGCAAAGGTTCCGATTTGAAATACCTCCTGAGAGTTGCGGAAATCTAAAGCCAAATTTTCGTTTCTGAAGACAATTGATTTAACTATCGGCTTTCCGATAAAATTTGCCAATGCCATCTAAGCTGGATTCATCGAACTGGCTTTCCTCCTTTAGCAGTTATCCCTTAACCTTTCGCATAACCAATAGCGATACATGTGACGAGTTTTACTCTTCAGTCATCTCCATAATTCTAAATTTTAATATTTAAATTAACTCTTATTGCAAAATCAACTTCGGCATTGAGATAAATTGTTAAATTGCGTGATTGGTGTTCTTAACTCATCTATTGGTCTTTTCGTTGGAGAGAGTCTTCAGATTTTCGATCGTACGATTCAGCCTCATGAACCTATTCTCCAAATCTCGATGAGAAAGGAGCCCCCTTGAATTAGTACTGGTATCTAAATTTTAGGTTGGTGGAGTGTTTCTGTCAAGTTCTGTCATTCGCTGTTTTTGCTACCTTATTGGCGTATTATAATTAAATAATTTACTCACCTCGTTTTTATGTTTGTTTGGCCTCTGTGATTCGGCGCTATTGAGCACTGATAAGTCTAATGTTAGTTTTTTCAGATCAATTTTGGCTGATTCTGTGGTGAATGCATTTTTTTTTGTCTCTGGGAAAGGCTAATTGATTCTGTTCTTAGGATTTTTGAGACTGAAATTATCATTAATTTCGAGAGTACCGCATTTCGGGAAGTTCTTAAGCAAATTATTGTAATCTTCCTTCATTTTTTGTATGCTTTTGCTGAAGCCATAAACTATGTGTTTGAAGTCAAGGCAGACACCTTTGAAATTATGGCAAAGCTCTTTCAAATAGAGAACAGTTTACTCTAATTTATGTCGGCTGTCTGTTCGTGCGTTATCTTTTCGTGGGTTATTTCTTAGTTGGGTGCTATTTCGTACACTGTCTCTTAGTGCACTGCCTTTTCGTGCACTGGTGTCTTTTGATTGAGTGATTTGATTTTATGGTTTAGCAGATGATGTGCGCTTTTTCGGCTCAAACTTCAATTTATAGTGATAGCCCTCTTTAATCGCATCAGATATGTTCTCATTTAATAGATTAATTTGGCTCATAAATGAAGACAGGGGGGATACAGACTGATTACTTTTAGCATCATTGATATTTTTCATAAACATTTAATGGTTCAGGTATCCGCTCTTTTCTCGAGATATTGCAGAAGATACCTACCCTGCTGTTCTCTTCTTAATTAAGCCGTTGTAGGACAAAAAGTCAGGCCTGATGTTTGATTCGCTCGGGGAAAAACTGATTCTTTCGCCCTTTTTTGTGAGGGGCTCGTACTATTTTTTGGGGCTGTCTAACAATGTGGCATTGCGCTTCTTCATGAGATAGATGGCGAAATTAATGCGAATGCAGTTAGTTTGATGAAGGAAATAATACTATTAATTAACTCAAATAGGCTTGGACGAAATATAATTCAAATATCTTGCTGGTCAACATGTAGATAGAGATAGAGATCGAGATGCATGCAATGCATGTTATTAAGAGTTGAATTCATGATATTTCCTCTTTATCAAATTTATTCGAGAGGCTTCCAGCATTCAACTTTAACGATCGCCATACTTTAATGATTGCATCTGAAACTATGATGCCTATGCAATCTAAGATTGTGAACAGCATAGAAATTTTATAGCCGATAATAATGCACTATTGGGAATGAATCTCAAACTTGAAGCAGAACATATATTCTGACAAAGTAGCAAATAACTAAGTATTCCAATATCAAGAGAAGGCAGTTTTGATCGTTTAAAATCACCTCGTCTTCTTAATTAGACTATCTATTATTTGATTATGATTTTAAAATTTTATTGTATGTATTATTGGGTATTATTTATATTTCAACTTGACTGTTAGAAATAATAAAGAGTAATCAAATCACTTTACAGCTTGGTTGAGGATGGGCCTGTTTGAGGAGTAACCACCATGTAGTCTTGAACAAACGGTAAGACCTAAGGCATCGTTGTGATATTCATTGTATTTTATTGATATTAATACTGCATTGAACTCTCATAATATAAAAAAAATGGTTAAATTGCAGCAGTAACAGCATCATAGGAGGTATTTCAACATCATTAAAGTAGAAAATAACAATTATCTTATATTCTATTTCTGAACACAATCATTTGCTCATTTATAGACATTGAACTGCTCATCCTCGTCGTCAAAGAAGAACTCATCCTCCAGGCCCTTCCTGGGGCTATTGCTTTCTTATTGCCATTGTATCATCTCTCTGTTTTGGGACTGGAGTTCATTGGCTGCCTCTCTCGTGCATTTTTCGAAATGCAATTATGGCCCGTCGCTATGCTTGTCCAAACTGCTCAAATTTAAGAATACTCCGACATCCACATCCATCCCGAAGTTTATGATATTTAAAAAAGAATGATCTTCGTATTCCTTTTATTTGTCACGATTCTCCCAACTCTGATGCAAATACTCTTGCAATACCGATAGCTAGCTCTGCTCATTTTCATTGTATTATGAGAGGCTCAGCTTGCGTATATTTTTATTTCTGGGGTTTAGCCGCTGGGCCTTGGGGAGTAAATTGGAGATGAGTGTGGAATTCTTTGTGATTTCGATGTTGTCTAATTGGTAGGTTCGGAGGATTCGATAGAGACTCTGAATGGGAATATTCCTCTTCGATATCCCAAATATTTATCGATACTTAATGTCTATTTATTTTTTGGTCATTATGTTCTTGTTCTGGGACCGGACCCATTCAACCAACTTCTCTTCGGCTGCGACATTCTTTATTGGCCTCCCTCGTTTGCGATCCTATGATTCAGAGAGTTCCTGGTTTACTTCTTCAAGGGCAACTAAATTGCTAGGCGGATAATCTCTAAACCTGATGCCACTGCTGCGAGTGACCCTCCCTTTGCAGGGAAGAGCCTTTTGGTAATGCTCGACCTTTTCTTTGAGCATAGTTTTAATAATGTGGTCTAGCTCCTACCTACCCACTACGCATAGTCGACAATAAGTACTGGTGGAGCAATTGCTAGATGTCAAGTAACATTCAATCATGCAGTTGATTTCTTGTTGGAAGGGCTCAAAGAGAGGATCCATGAACGTAAACACTAATTTATCATGAAAACGGGACCACCCTCGAAATACTATTAATATGAATACTATTTATAAGCAATGATCAGTCAATAGGATACAAATATTCAGGCACTTTGTCTCTCTCGCTTTGTCCCTGTCTCACTTCAGTAGTTGTACATTGCAGGTATGCTTCATATATGGCTTCATGTTAGTTAGTACAGTCTGTAATTAATGCCAGGATAATGTAAAACTTGCGATTTAAGTGTTTGATCTATGATTGAAGTGACTGAATTCTCGATCATATAATCCTTAACTGAATTAGTTGGCTAAATTTTATTGCTGAGACAATAGCACCATTTCAGTATACCTATAAAATAGAAAGAGGTCTTCATGAGAAATAAAGGGCATTTGCTTCACATTATTTTAAACCATTGAAGCTACAACTATCCATCTGCCATTTGATGCTGACAGGACTTTCACTATTGTGTTAATACAATCACCTTTTGATATCATATCGTTTGCTCACATATACTTTTGATTTAGATTCACGTTGACAAGAGTACCTATATTGAATATTCTTTAATTTATTTCGCTTGCTTTCATTTGAATCTCTCAAATTATTGACTATTGGATCTTTTGCTGCTTTAGGACTTTCGGACGAAATTCCGAAAATCAGCCAAAGAGCTTTGAAGATCGCCTAATATACCGACTGTATGCATCGATTTCTTCAAGTGCAATCACTTATAGCAATTTTTCTGCATATATTCAAAGAAACTGAATTTTTATATCCTATTAATGCCATAAATACACATCCAAAACTATGAAGCAAACAAAAATGCACTTGCCAATCTGGCCACTATCCAGGAAGAGTCCTCCCTCATCTGGCTGCATAAATGAAGAACGCCATCAGTTTTTGATAATACTTATGCACTCCTTTGGCAGGAATGCTTTGCATTTTATTTCATGGGAAGTACTTGCATATATGAAAGTATTTAAATAATTCCAATCTTTCTGATAATTCAATGGTTGTCAGGATAATAAAGCAATGGATCACTTATTTCCTTTGAAGATGCTCTTAAACATCTCTTTAACTTCGGCTGTATTCATCATTCCGTCCTTGTCAGCATCATACTTTTTCATAATTGCGTTGACTTCGGCCAATGTGGGTGGCTGCCTTCCAGTTTTGGTGTAAGAATCGGAGAGTAGCTTGCACATCTACTTAGCATCAAGTGACTTATTCTTGTCCCCGTCATACTGATGGAAGATTCCCTCAACCATTTTATCCAGATCTCCTTCGCTGAGGCTCATTGAGATAAAATAAATAATAATATAATCCGAATGATGTCACTAAACTAATATTAATGTCATCTCGTTCCCCATTCGCTTCCATTAGTGTTCAATTTGGAAATAGTCTAATTTTTCATGAATTTTCAATTAATTCTTTGTACTTTTGCGATGTAATCCAGAATATTCCAATGTCAAACACACATTCATCAGGCACAGTTTTATTATGTCCATTCCATTCGATCGTTACCTGACCAAAAGTAAGGGTGAGAGGTATTGAATTTAATATTGCAAATATGATTTTTGTTGTTTTATTTTAATTTGATAATCTTCCCGAAGAGCAGGCCTGTGGCGCATACATATTTACTATAATATTATCTATCTCGACGTTAGTCCGGCTTGGCTAAATGAAGAATTGCAAGGGCAGAGCTTTCAAAAATATAAATATTCCTGATCAAAGACATGTTGATGGCTATTGTAATGATTTAATGCAATATGATTAATCGGTGGTATATGAATTCATTTACATGAACGATATTCATGAATAAAAGTACCCGAACTCCTCCGGCTATGCCAATCCTCGAGTCATGGAATAGATTTCTTTTATATGCGCGAACCTATTTTTATAGTTCATTCTCCCAGAGTATATATAAGGGACTACAAAAGCTTCATAAAAGCCCCAGCACACTCTTTGGTAGATTTTCTTGAACTGTTTGATCCTTGGGCTGTCCTTGATGTTATGCGCCCAAACTTGGCGATAGTCTCTAAAGTTAATTAGCTTCATTTTCCTCACCCACTCGTAAAACATTTCGACTTCCGTTTCAGTGAGCAGGCGTTCGATGATGCAGCGGGGATCCTTATGATAGAGAACAAACTGGTTCTGGGCGTTGCCGAAGTTCCTGAGAATATTCTTTTTGTTCTGCTTGTTGTTCGAGAGGAGCTTATGCATGACAATTTATTTATCAGAGTTCTCCGACTGCTCCTGCTGATTCTCCAAAAATACGTCCAGATATCCGTCTTCTTCTTTGACATAAAATTTGATACTATCGTTTTTCTGTTACATTGATCTTTTATTGCTTCTCTTTTCGGAATCTAACAACTCCTGCGAGTTCATGGGCAGCTGGATGAACTTTTTAGAGATGAGGTCAATAGACTTGGATAGCATCTACTGTGGAATTTGCAGGGGCTTTTAAATGCTGTTATTTCCACCACAGGACAGGTTCAGACACAATGAAAATTATTTGGGGTATTGGATCTGCAGCATCTTTATTTCTTTATTGAAGGCTTCAACTGACTTCTTGTCCAGACTTTCAAATAAGTTAATTTCGGCCTTTTCCTAAATTTTCATGTATACAATTATAAAGTTATTAAGGTCTATAAGAGAAAATCTCTTTTACGAATGGCAGACTTTTCTATTGATTTCGCGCGTTCTTTCGCGGCCCCAACCCACAAATTGCAGCAACTTTAGAATCTATTTCAATATTTCATTGTTTAAACATATTTTGAATTAATATAATAAATCTTCTTCCTCCAAGCATTCAATCATGAAGGGGTTGGGGTTGGGGTTGGGGTTGGGGTTGGGGTTGGGGTTGGGGTTGGGAGTTGGCTCCTATGTGGATGCAGTTGACGAGAACAGGTGGAAAGTCTCACAGGTTGTCAGCATTAAATCATACACACACCGGCACATAGTCACTTTGCACTTCGATGGATACCCCGATAAGTGGGACGAGTAGTTCGAATTGCCTGCTTCGTCGAAATTGGCCCCTTTCCGGCGATTTACGACTCCCTATACTGGCCCTGAAGGACTTGCTCGGCTTGATATCAGCAGGCCTCAACCGAACTTCGACCTAACGTAGCCACTCAAGAACCTTCACCGTATTTCGTCAAAAAAGTAACTAAAAACTGAGTTCATTAACCAGAACCTTCGAGGAGAAATGTTTATTTTAGTGGATAACATTTTGACTAGAAAGATACAGCATTCCAAGGAGACATACGAGTCCATCATCGAGTTCTTCCACGCATACATCAAGAGTGCAATATTTGTCATGAACTATGCTTTATAGGCAATCTCGGAGGTACGCTTTTTATCAACTTAGATCGCCAAAGACAACATTACAGATCCCAACATCATCTATGTGAGCTCAACACATGCCCTGGTCAACTCCATCCCAGAGTTCTTATTTAACCTCAACTCTCTGATGAGCAAGAAGGAAAAACGCATCAAGTTTCACGCTGTCAACGAAATTAACTGTTCGGCCGAGAATTCAATACAAAATCTCCGCGCAGTTTTCTTTAACAATAAAGGTATTGAAGCCTGCAAAGCAATCATGTAACATCAGAACCCTCCTTATAAATCATTTGCTTGGTCGATCAAGAAAGAAATTTTGATTCTATTATGCGGGCTCATTGAAGATTATCCTTTCCCAAGGGCCCCTGATAACCGCGAAATTATCGAGCTCTTGGACAACTTAAATTATATTGCCTTTAAGCAGGTTTTTTCAGCTGAAGTTATTGAGAAGAAGCATATTGAACTCGTAATGAGCCTCATCGTGCAAGGAAACTTCGAAGGCAAGTTGAGAGGATTGAACGAGCTGAAGAAATTGGCAGAGCGCATCCAAACAAAAAGCATTCTTTTAGTCGAATAAATAAAGGCGAACAACATCCTGCATTTGATGACCGATAACAGCACATTCAACAAATAACTCTTCCGCAGGTCGATTCCGCTGTTCGAATTCGCAGAAAAGAAGTAAATGCTGACTGAAGAAATACTGAAACGAATATAGAATCTGCAAAAGGACAAACACTAACTCTAGTTGAAAGCCTACTATGAAACTTTAGTCAATTTTGCTAAATTTCTATCGCAGGAGCGATGTGTTGTTTTCTTCGAAAGCTTCAAAAACTTCCCCCTTGACGAGTACTTGATAGGCTTAATCAAGGACTACACACTCAAGGCCATCGATGAGCATCGATATTTTAAGACTAAATACATGTAAAAAAATGCCGAGTTTGGCATTTCTTACTTCTGGAAGATCATTGAGAATTCCTCCAAGTACCAATAGGCTATTGTTGACAAATCAATTGAAGCCTTTTCTGTGCTGATGGCCAACATTTATTACAAGAATGAAAACTAAAAGTATGTAAAGGAAGCAATAATAGGCATTAAAGAGCGAGTGAATGTCGACGCATACCTCAAAATCATACACAACTCGCTCAAAATAAACAAAAAGGTTGCCAACATCATCGAAGGCCTGGGCTAAGAAATTAATTTAGTGGACTCTGTGATCAAATCCATTATCTCCTCGGAGCACATAACGCAAAAGGCTATCCAAAATGCGTTTTAATTTTTGTAGGAAGTGAACATGTACGTCAAGAAGAAAATGACCGTCGAGCATATCAAAGCGCTATGGAAAATACCCGAGTGTCGAGTGTACTTGCTAAAGTTCATTAGAAAGCATCGGCCAACTAAAAGCTCAGAAAAATCAACTGAAAAGATCTTGTCGAAGCAGCTGAACGAAGCGCAGATTATCGAAGTGCTCGAGAAGATATTTTTGTCATCCGAAATGATGAATAGCTACTCGGTGATTGAGGAGGAACTGTTCAAGACTGCAGACGAGTTGATCGTTTCGCTGAATAATAGTAAGAGGGTGATTGAATATAACTACAAGCACACCATCAGAACACTGAAGCCGAGCGAGCTGTTCGGGATGAATTTCTATCTCAAAATCAGCGAGAATGTTTAAAGTTAGGAAACAGCCAAGAAGGCCATTAAGAGATTAATTTAGTTTTATCTCAGGCCCCTCATGAAAAGGACGGTTTACTCCAGTCCCGAAAAAATAGCCTCCTGGATGATGTGCATCTAGAGCCTCATGAAACTGCAAAACAGGAGCTATATGGCAGTCTAGATATTCTTCGAGTAAATTGCCGGCCGCATGGTTTCGCTAAACATCATCGAGCCGTCCCTTGTTACCATGCTCGTCCTGCACAAAGGAAAGAACATGAAGAAGACTCTAACATTGCCAAGATATACCTCTCTATGGAAGCTGAGATAAGTGATAAACTCAGAGTTTGGTTTAGAGAATTCGAACTTCGAGATGTTCTTCCCGACGCGCAGCTTGGTCACTGATATGGAAAAATAGTAAGATTTCTCGCTCGCCCTCATTGAATTGCCGAAGGATCCCTTAACCCCTGCCGTGGTGATTACACAATCGAAATAAATCCACCCCCACTTTCTGACTATCAACCAGTTTAAGTCATAGTTCTCAAACACCTACGGTGAAAAGCTATTCAATGATCTCGAAACAATCCCTCTCAATTCCAGGAGAGTCGTCTTAACGATTCTGGCCCAAATTTCGTTCATCAAGAGTCTCGAGAAGAAAATTGAGCGAATCGACATTAGCAATGGCTGGGAAGACATCTTAAGCATTAACAACACGGCCAAGCTGGAGTACCAGCTGCTGATCATGGATAAAATGAAGGGAATGTAGTGGGCTATAAGCATGATCAAAAAGAGTGGGGTCGAGCACATTGCAAAGATCCTCCTTGCCAAAAACAAAAATGCGGCCAAAGCCAAGACTGAAGACTATCGGGTCATGACTTCATTGCTCAAGCTCTTCAAAGAGCTCTTGAAATTTTTGAGAATCACCAAAAACCCGCTGCCGTTCTCAGAGCAGTTCGTGATCGAGATATTGAAGCCCCCCAATGAAAAAATCAACTCATCCATTTTGGAGTACTACTATAACCTTATGATCGTCATCTTAGAAATGACGAACTACGAAATAAACATATCGAAGATTATGGAGAGCTCTACTGCAACAGCTGTTTTATAAATTATGCTTTTTGGAAACTTGAATTCCGAAGCTTCCAAAAGATTCCCGAGCACCATTATCGCTATCTGCGAAAGGGGAAAATGCAATGGGAATCTAATTGCGAACATGGAAGGTTTTCTAAGTATTGGCATTCTCATGAAGAATATGCACAACTCGAGACAATTCTTTGACACCCTTGTCGAGCTCCTCAATAAAAGCTATTGTTCACAGGGGTTATTTGAGAAAATTAGGGAGTTCATTATCCTCATTAAGAAAGCAGATCTCACAGAAGAGGAAGGTAGAGTCAACGAATTGCTCTTGGGATGGCTAAAAATCTTGAAGCTGTTCACTCTTTGGGAAGCCAGCGAAAATATCAAGCCCAAACTCCTCAAGTAAAACTATTAAAAATTTTCCGAGTATATCATTCAGCAAGGGCTATTCAATGCGAAGCCACGGTTCACTTCCGAAGAATGCAGGTTATAGGCCTACGAAGCCCTAGGGTCAATGCCCTGTGAAAAGCTGGTGTATCAAGCCCTTAGCTCTCTGATAAGCGGGATGCTGGAAAAGAGTTCGTGGAGGAGACAGTACGAGTGGCATGTGCGATCATTCCAAAAGAGACCTCAAGGTGAACAAGTTGGATTGAAGAACTTGGCTGCAACTTGTTACATAAACTCGCTGCTTCAGCAGTTGTTCTGTATCACTCAGTTTAGAGATCCTTTGCTGGCAGTGAAGGGCAAGAGCATTGAGGATGAAGAGAATATTGTGTACGAAATCCAAAAAATATTCTCCAGGCTCCAGTACTCTGACAGTACTGTTTACACAACTGAGAGCTTGTGCAGGAACTTCATACTCGATGGCCAGCCGATCGACCCCAGGATTCAAACGGATGTCGATTAATTCTTCCACTCCCTGATGGAGAAATTGGAGAGGAATCTGATGAAAATCGATAAGATGGAGCTCATCAACGATGTGTTCCGAGGCTAATACTCTAACTTGATCGTTGGACAAGATTGCCCACATAAAAGCGAGAGGTTTGAGCACTTCTTATCGATGCGGCTATAAATAATAAACAAAAAATCTTTAAGCCAGGCCTTAGAGGAGTTCATCAAGGGCGAAGTGCTAGAAGGAGACAACGCTTATTTCTGTGAGAAATGCGACAAAAAGGTCAAAGCACTCAAGAGGGTCTGCGTGAAATCATTGCCCGAAGTCCTCATCTTGACCTTGAAACGATTCTAATTCGATTTCGACAAAATGGAGAAGTTCAAATTAAATAGTTACTGCGAGTTCCCATAATTATTGGATATGTTCCCATACATGAGAGAAGCTTTCTATAAAGATTAATAAAAAATGGCACCCGAGGAATATTTATACAATCTGAAGGGCACAATTATCCATTGCGGACTGTCCGAAGCAGGGCACTACACATCTTATGCGAAGACATAAAGCGGAGTTTGGAAATACTTCGACGATGATCGGATATCTGATTTTGATATCAAGTAGCTCAACAATTAATGTTTCGGGGGTGTCGAGGAGAATCCGTACAGCGATGATGCGTAGAAGATCAAAAACTCGTACATTCTGATCTACGAGAAGAAGAACATGAAGAAGAAATAGAAGGTCAAGCCTGCGGAAGAAATCATTGCAGAAGTACAAAACGAAAATCAAAGAAACCAAGATGTGAAGATCCTATTTGAGAAGGGCTTAATAAACTTCTTCAGCCAGCACTGCATGAAAATGCCCAACACTTATCTGCTATACCTGCACATTGTGATCCTGAGGAGCGAGTTCCGGTCTTCCCATTTAGTGAATGCCTACAGCAGATGCGAATAAATCTTCAAAGATCGATAAATATGCAATTGGTACTTGAATCAATTTAGTGACGCCATCATTAAATAATTCTTGGTGTTCAGCCATTTCGAAGTGAGCAACTTTGTCGCATCTTTGGTGATCTTATGCCTTAAGAATGCAGTAAATCCTGACTTCATCAAGCGGTGCATGAAGTGCCTTGATCGTAAGAATATGGTGCCCCTGAATAGGGTGTTTCAAGAGGCCGCCGCTGCTGATCAGATCTATGCCAAATCCTTAGCTGAGTTCAGCTTCTCGGATAAGGTTTACAGGATCATCAAAGAAGATAAGAATCCTCCGACCAACAACATTGCCAAAATACCTGACGTTGTCTCAACTTTCGGATCTCCCTCATAGTAGTTTAGTGAGAAACGAGACTTCCGGAACAGCACGGAGCTATTTTTAGCAATAGAAAGATGCAAGATTATTTTGCTCAAATTAGAAGATGTCGAGTACTTCTCCTACAAGACCAACAAGATTGATGCCCAAGTCAGCCTCGCCAAAATTGTAGCCAACAAGTTCAAAGACCCAGAGAGTTTTGAAAATATCCTTAAACTCTTCATCTCGAAGCAGCTTCTCAGTTATGAACCCAAGGTCGAGGAGGAATACAGCTTCGATTTCGTGTTGATTCTTATTCGAGAGATGTGTCTGGTCAAGGACGATTTGGCCACTGCCAGGGTACATATTTGATTAAAATAGAACAAATTGCTCGCTGAACACTACATCATGGCTATGAGAGATTCTCTCACAGGCTACAAAGCATTGAGATATCTGCTCGAAGGCCTGTTCAGCATTGCGTTTGAAAATCAGTTGTTTTTGGATATATTTTCGGAGATGCTTAACGCGCAGAAGAAACTCGTGAAAGCAGTGAGGGACTGGATAAAATAAACGGACAAAGTCTACTCCAATGTGAAATAAAAAAAACTAGGCTACTGGAGGCAGCCGAACAACAAGCACTACTATGTCCCCCAAGCTCAATTGTCTGCAGTTGAGCGCCAGCCCAAAATCAATATTCAAAGATATTTGGCTCTCTTCAACGCAATCGTTTAAAAACACAAAATCGATTACCAGACCAAATGGATATTCAATGCCAAACCTGGCGACATTGTCATGGATGATGACGGATGTGGCGACACATATGAAGTGTTGAACAGATCGGGGCTACTTCTTCAAGTCAAAGACTCTGAGGATATCATAAGATTCGTTCCTATTGGAGATGTCATCGCAGTGGACAAAGAAGTCTGATGTTATTTAGAATAGTTGATAGTTTTATAAATGATGATGTGAGAGATCAAAATGTCCTGTCTGCTTTCATAGGGCATATCCCATATTTGTCAGATTTCCCAATTTCACTCATGAATTTGCTGTTGTGGGCTGTCGCATGTAATTTCCTCTCATCATTCTATTGCCGCATTATGGAAGGAAAGTAGGAATTTATTATGTTTGAAGAGAATCTGTCATGAATATCGTTCATTTCCAATAATGAGATGCTTTGGTGATCGTTATCTCGCATTGTTGGAAGGGGAGTGTTTTGATGGGCTCCCGATTAATTTGCCTCTTTTTAATTGAGCTATTTATTTTACCTTTATTATTATTGTTTGGTATGCGTCCTAATCAAATTAGCGAATGAAGATTGTAAGGATGGGACAAGGGGAACCTGCTGGTCAAATGCAGTATGAAATACTTCTGAGGATGATGAAATATCCAACTGCAAGGGCTGGTGCTCTGCTAACTCAGGGAACTGGCGAAGCAGCTTTTCTTGATTCTGAAACAATATTGCAAACGGATTTATCAACTCTAAAGCCTACGGAGATTGCTGATGATATAACTGCTGATTGTTGTTTTACTATGCCTTCATTTGAATTTACATATACTATTTTGCTCTGGATTTAACTAGGGATTGCTTGAGAGTCAGGATCGGGCTTTGTTTTTGTCCTATTTCAGTCTCCTTCAAAATAAATTCTTAGTCAATGTTGGATTTATCAGATTACTCAGTATACATAATGTTTGTGAGTGATTTCTTATAGGATGAGTGAATTTATTTGCGAGATGAGATGTCATTCTATTTTTATTATGAGTTATTTGTCAACTCATGCTGTTTATTCTTGATGCCTTTTAACTCTCTGAGAGTTGATTCCAAAATCTGTGAAATTTTAGCTTTCTATTGTTTTTCATCCGAAAGGGCTTTTTATAATGTCTTTATTTCTATCATTAGCTTATTGTTATGTATCAATAGTCTTGAAGTCATTCCCTGTTTCTCAGAGTGAAGCTATTGTATCCTCGATTCCAATACTTTGATCTTTCGCAAGAGTGTTTGCTCAGTATTCTCAAAGTATATAACCTTACCTTATCTTTGTGGCACAGAGCTATGCAGGTCCCGAATGTGATTAAATTGTTGGTTGGGATTAAATATTACCTTGCTCCTCGATGCAATCTTATGATGGTGGTTCGGGGAGAATTTCGATGGAGAGAGAGTTATGACTTGAGAAGATTTAGCTGGGCTATAAAATGTTTTATTGTTTATTGTCAGCTTTTGCATTTCCTGATGTGAATTGCTTTCGAGTGTGAGCTATTTTTTGAGATAGACCATTTTCATGCTTGTTTGGTTGTGCATGCTGCCTGAATTGGGATAAGGAGCCGAACTACTAATATTGGTGGATTTGTGTATCGTGTTTGCATGCTTCGCTGGGATACTCCCTTGGACGTCATTTACTGACTTTTTACTCTTGTTTTTAGTTCGGCTTCGTCCTAGAGGATGAATGGAGATTGTATTTGTTAATTCCATTTTAGAAATAAATTATTGAACTTCCATCTATGAATCGAATATAAAGGAACAAAAGCAACAAAACTGATTATATCAACGAATTTAATATAATGACTGCCGAATGTAAAATCGATCTGCTTCCAATTTAAATGGGACTCACAATACCAAATGCTATTATATAACGTTTCGTAGACACTTACTGCGTTAATCGTACTCTACGCATGGATCGCGACATCAAAGTGTTCAATCGGACAGTCGTCGAAAAGATAAACAAAAGGAATCAGCAGATGCACCTAAAGCGCCTCAGCAGCATCCAAGTAACTTTGCCTTAAAGCAGAGCGGACCCAGCAACCGTCTAATGCCCACCCCCGCAGCGCAGACTTACAAATTGGTCAACAGGAAGGCCATCGTTAGCGAGGAGGAGAAAAGGGCCGCCATCGAAAGGCAGAATGTGCTGCTCTTCAACAAAATGATCGGCATTATGAATCGCCCCGACCCCAACCAACCCATCTACCACGCCAACCGAAACCTGTACACATCGGAGCAGAGGGAGAACTGCAGAGCCGCTCGCCAGGATTTTGAAAGCTCGCGGCTGACCGAAGAAAACCGCTGTACCCATTTTGCTAACGAAGTCATTTTCGACAGACTCGAAAAACAGAAGCCGACCATTTCGAACAAAAGGTTGGAGGAAGAGAGAGCCAAACACGAGAACGTGCTCAGATTCTTAGGGAAGTACCCAAACTCCAAACTCCCCCCGAACTCCAAACTCCACCGAGGCAGCTGCGACACTTCCAACCTTAGCAGGGCCATCAACCGAAACGACGGTAGCTCGGAAGAGTAAATGCGGAAGAAGAAACTGAACACCACTCTTTACTTTAAGTACAATCGCGAAGAGGAGGAGCAACTGCAGGGCGACGACGGACTGTACGACGAGGAAGTGCAGAGGTATCAGCAGGAAGTCGAGAAGGTGAAGCAGAGGGACCACCAAACGAGCTACAACCGGCGCAGGTTCATATCTCAGACCCTCAACCGGCAGGGTCACAACTTCCCAGGCCAAGCAGATGCAGATCAAAGTGAGTTCGGGGCGCAGCGCATTCCCAACATCCCCAATCTGAACAATGCACAGGGCCGTCCTTTAGAGAGGGAAACCGACGCTAACTCCAAACCATTCTTTGGTTCAGGTGTCAGCGCAAAGAATGAAATCACTTTGTTTGAGGGAGAGAGCCAAATCGACGGGGAGAAGGCGAGACTGCGGTTTGCGAGGACCTACAACTCGTACATCATCACTGCCACCTTCCTCCGAGGGAATAGGCAGTACCAGGTGTCGATCCCGGAGGAAGAGGGCAACGAGTTCTTCAGCGAGCACAACTACGACTACAAAGGCATCTGCCGCATGCTGCTCCTCGAAGACGGCCACCTTGTGATCCACGTCGTCAAGGCACTCCCTACTGCTGTGCATCGAGCAGATGAAGGGCAGTATGAACCCAGTAGACAGTATGAACACAGTCGGTAGTCGCTGGCAGTTTCACCAAAAATCGACCGCAAAAGGCAGCAGGGCAGCTGTTTGGAGGAGCAGAAGGAGGAAGAGCTGCCAAATATGTCTCCGAGCATCGAGCACGCGAGAGTCGATTCTTAGCATAGCCCAATTGCCAAAGAGCACACAAAGTATGAAGAAGACCTCGAACTCTCAGTCTAATGAGTCATCTTAGCTTAACAAATTATTTACTGGCATTAGAAATTGGGCGTGGCTAAATGCATTGATATATATTGATATATTGATTTGGAATGAGTTAAATAATGAGAAATAAAAATGTATGAATTATCAGTTTATTTTCGTTTATATAACTCAGCAGATTTATCAAATCTTATCAGATTTATTGATTCAACATTTAAACATGTCATTCGAGGTCAAGACAAAAGAGGCAGGTGATGGATCGTCTTTTCCCAAGAATGGTGACAAGGTGAGTGTTCATTACACCGGTACCTTCCTAGACGGCAAGAAATTCGATTCCTCAAGAGATCGTGGAAAGCCATTTCAATTTGTGATCGGTCAAGGCCAAGTCATTCGTGGATGGGATGAAGGAGTCGCCAAAATGAGTGTTGGCGAGAAAGCCATCCTGACATGCCCCCCTGAGTACGCATATGGAGCTAACGGAATCGGAGGAGTCATACCAGGAAATGCCACCCTCTTATTTGATGTCGAACTGCTAAAAATAAATTGATTAATGATCTTTATCCCGAAATATCCATCATAATATTTATGCATACCTATAAATTGATGGCCCAGAATAATTCAATATTTAATTCCATTTTATTTCATGCATCCACTCCCAACTCCTTTCTCATAAACAAAGAGGGAGTCGACGATTGAGATGAGTAAGAGTGAGTGTGAGCAAGTGTATGATTAAAAAATCAAAATCCACAAAGTAAGGCATGTGAGTTCAGTCTATTAAAGTGAAGCATGATCTTTAGCTATCACAATTTTATGAGGCTGCTTCACCAGTCCAATTAATTTCATTTAGAGCCTGCCTGAGCTGCATTTATCAGCTCGTGAGCTTCTGAATAACTTAATCAGCTCACAAACTATATAAAGCTGAGAGATCATTGCTCAATGCTTATGTTATTACAAATAATTGATTAGATCTGTTCGAACTGAATTCTAATTGTACATTAACATGGTGTTGATGTGCATTTATATTATATAATTTAAGCAGCTCACGCGATGCAATAGTCAGAGCCACTTCAAGATGAGCAAAGATCCGAGCACATTCCCTTGAAAGATTCGTTTTCAGATGACGAGTCGTATATCGATTTCGGAGATGTAGACCAAGAAGAAGTACATCCCAAGAGCATTCAATCCACCAAAAGGATTATAAAAAAGCGCAAGTACCATTGGAAATTTGGGTGGGTAAAGTTCGAAAGCCAAAACTAAGGGGGAACATGTGTCTATGTGAAGAAGTGGGCTAAAATGAAAACTTCCACTGATAACGAAAGCGATCATGACTCTATCTAAAATGCAGAGTAATTCAAATTTTTATTGTAGGATCGCGCCCAGTATGACCAAAGGCTTGAAGCGAAAAATCAACAACTCATGATTTACATGATCTACAAATAGTCTTCACATAACAAAGAGAAACATAAGAATAATTATTATTATCAAGTATTTTGTTAATTTTGCCATTAAGTTATTTATTCATTGAAAGTTAAGTTATGTCTGTTAGATATTAATAATAGGAAAAAGTATGAGCAGTGCCAAAGACGCAGGTGCGAGTCTCATGAGTAGCTCCAAGTCTCTCCGTCATTCCCAAAAATCCTTTACGAAATCCTTTACAAAGTAGCAATAATGGCATAATTCATAGATCTTTGCATAAAATATCGATGAACTCGCATGACATTCAGAAAGGCACTTTCGGGACATCAATTCGTAGCAATCCCTTCTTTTCCTCTGTCTGCAGTCCAGCTGCGAAATACGACATCAAATCGGGAATTTAAGTCGACTTATACGAGAAAAAAGGATGTTCATTTTCATCTGGTCGCAAAGTAAAACATAGCCGAATATAGGATATTGAAAAGTCTAATTTTTCATATTGCAAACCCACATTCAATGTATTATTTTCCTAATACAGCCCGGACCTGGCTCATACCAGTTATAGCAGCCCAAATCAAAGAAGAAGATTATCATCGGTTTAAAAAATAAACAAAACTGTCAATAAATTCAATACAAAAGGCCCACTCCTCAAAACCCTGGCCCTTCAGCGTATGACCCGAAAATGATAAAGAAGAGCGGAGGGAAGTTCGCTACATCAGAGCATCGATTTCGAAAGAACAATTAAAATTATCCAGGGCCTGGAACACATAACTCAAAGCACGATAGCCTTATAGCGAAATCGGCATCCTCGCATAATATAAGCGAGAAATATAAATTCGGGTGCAGCATCCGTAGGTCTTATTTTGATGAGAGTTCATCTGCAAAATGCGTTATTGACCTTGAAAAACACCATTTCTCTCGTGGTGTTAATGATGAAAAATGATTGAATAATAATTTATTTCTTATCCGTGTTCATGATTATTCATATAATGTGTGCTATCTGATTTCATATACATTCCGATTTAAAATAGCTGATGACTCGTGGAAAATTTACAATTCAATTTCTCTTACCTTTGAGTTGTTTTTACTTTAATAGAAAAGTAGATTGGTTGATATTCATTAGCAGAACAAGAACATAAAACAGAAAGCTTATAATAATATTAGAATTTTAGCTTCAAGAGCGCAAATTCAGGACGCGTAAATGAAGAAATATTTTAATGTGAATCGAACTATCATTTGTGTATCTGCTTTTACTAAGTGAGCATTTCCTCGATAGAAAGTCCTTGGTATGCTTTTTCGAAATAGATTTGCACTTTCTTAAAATCTGAACGAGTCTAAAGGTGATAAAATAATTACGTTGGTATGGCCATAAATAAACTCCTGAGCATAATGAAGATCAATGTAGCCGGGTCTTTCTGGGTTTTCAAATATATTTTTGAGAACTTCAAAATTCAAGGGATTGCTAATGATAGTTTTACGGATATTGACCTAAAAGTAATTGATTTCCAACCAGACCAAAAAAACCTTCTTCACAATCTCAGAAGTCTTCAGCATTTTGTGATCGAATTTGGTAGAATTCATATATAGATACTAATGCTACGAAAGAGAAGATTGAAATTTACTGCTGAATTCCTCATATGTGATCTATTTGGTGCGGTGGCCGAATAATCTCTGAAGAATTGATTCAACCTTAGCGGGTTATGACATCTATTTCCCAAGTAGAGCAATTATACCTTTCTGAATAGTCTTGGCTTCGATTTTAATTTCGGAAATCAAGGCTGACTATGATAAGATTTTAAAGATTTCGAATTGTTTGTTCTTGAGAGCGTATTTATAAATTTCGCTGACAGCCGACACTTCGCATACTTCGCTGAATAAATATTTTAAAATTGTTTGATATTGGTTCTCAGAAATTGGATTATTTTTGGGGGTATTTGTTATTTTTTTTGAAAAGTATCTTGATTGAATCCTTTCATTTTATAAGACAGGATTTTAAGGAGCTAAGTATCTACTCGGACCTATGTTTGCAAGACTATATTCGGGAGAGTCGTATGCATTCATTTCATTTATTTTTTAATCATCGGAATCAAACCTTTTGCTCTTTTTATTTGTACCGAATTTCTAATTTGTTGAATTGGCTGCCTTATTACTTTGATTGGCTTCGGTGGCTGCCTTGTCACTGCTCAAGGATGGGATTTTATGATTGTAGTTGTTCTAATTGTTAGAAACGGTTGAACCAAAGTGTATCGTCTGCTCAGTATCCAATTCACCTAATGCTTCACTGGCTTGCTTAAGGAGCATTTCTGCGTTTTTCTTTTGTTTCTCCAGTCGTAATCTTTGCTTTTATACAAAATCGCTCATACCTTTTTTGGCTTTGTGTCTCTGCGAACGGGTGTCAAAGAACTCAGCAGTCTCATTATGACTGTTCTTCAAATGATACTAACTCCGAGTCTAAAACTAATGATTTATAAATTAGTTAGGGTCTATCTCAAGTGATGATTAGTATGACATGTTAGTCTCTGCATTTTGCTGGCGCAGAGCAATTCGAGGAATGGCCTCCTGGCCTTCATTATTTCGGCCAGCTATACTACTTTTGGAATTAATTTGGCTATGGGGATGTTTGCTTTGACTGTTCTTGCTGTGAGATCGGGAGTGTGGGGATATTTGTAACTGCTACTCGTTTGGAATCACTCGATAAATAGCCTTGTTCTCAGGCGTCCTTAAAGAGTCGTTGTTAGATCGTACTGACTGTTTATTCCGTTTGTAATGATTCTTCTCTAAAATGCGATCATAATTCACCGACTGCTGCTATTATTTCTGCTCGTTTTAAACTTTGGCGTTGATCGATTCATCTACAGCTTTATCTTCCTTGCCCACGTTTTTGGCATATATTTGCGAATAGATGCCTTGACGTAGTATTTTTTGTTTGTAATCCTGATTGTTACGTATCAAAGATTCCAACCTCCTCACTCGAGACTTATGATTGAAGCTAGGCTGCATATCCTCCTCTGTGTGGTTATCTCCGTTTTCAATCAGGCCTTTGTGAGCCCTCACTACATCCTCAGTTTGGTATATGGCTTCTAACTTCGCCTGCTACTCGTTTGATTTTTTTCTTTTTTCAATTAATTCGTCTTCTAACCTTTTTCGTGCCATGAGCAGAGAGTGAATGCTATTCTGCGATTTTTATCTGGTATTGAGAAAGTTTTGATAGGCTTAATGACTTTATTTCGCAATTTTTTATAAAAGTTTTGCGTCCATTTCTGATTTGGCTTAAAATTAAATTTTACGGCCTTAGCTGCGCTACTTATTTTGAAGTTTGGAAAGTGTTTATTTCAAAAGTTAAGCCAATGTGTCGTGATAGGCATAGTATCGAGGTAAGAGCTGGCATTTAATATCAACTATCTCTTCGGATTATCTGATTAATTATTCTCCATTCGATAGTTCAGATTAGTCAGAAGACTCTGCACTTTGTGTATTATTCAAGTTGTTATAAATTCCATAAGGCCTTTTTTGTTTCGAATTTTATCTCGATTGCATAGCAAACGTAAAAATAAATGTGAATAATATAATTATAACTCCAAAAGTTAATGTTGCTCAGATGAAAAATTCAAACAAAGAAATAAAAATGTGTTAGAATATGAAATATTATTCAGCTAAGATGACTCATTAGACTGAGAGTTCGAGGTCTTCTTCATACTTTGTGTGCTCTTTGGCAATTGGGCTATGCTAAGAATCGACTCTCGCGTGCTCAATGCTCGGAGACATATTTGGCAGCTCTTCCTCCTTCTGCTCCTCCAAACAGCTGCCCTGCTGCCTTTTGCGGTCGATTTTTGGTGAAACTGTCAGCGACTACCGACTGTGTTCATACTGTCTACTGGGTTCATACTGCCCTTCATCTGCTCGATGCACAGCAGTAGGGAGTGCCTTGACGACGTGGATCACAAGGTGGCCGTCTTCGAGGAGCAGCATGCGGCAGATGCCTTTGTAGTCGTAGTTGTGCTCGCTGAAGAACTCGTTGCCCTCTTCCTCCGGGATCGACACCTGGTACTGCCTATTCCCTCGGAGGAAGGTGGCAGTGATGATGTACGAGTTGTAGGTCCTCGCAAACCGCAGTCTCGCCTTCTCCCCGTCGATTTGGCTCTCTCCCTCAAACAAAGTGATTTCATTCTTTGCGCTGACACCTGAACCAAAGAATGGTTTGGAGTTAGCGTCGGTTTCCCTCTCTAAAGGACGGCCCTGTGCATTGTTCAGATTGGGGATGTTGGGAATGCGCTGCGCCCCGAACTCACTTTGATCTGCATCTGCTTGGCCTGGGAAGTTGTGACCCTGCCGGTTGAGGGTCTGAGATATGAACCTGCGCCGGTTGTAGCTCGTTTGGTGGTCCCTCTGCTTCACCTTCTCGACTTCCTGCTGATACCTCTGCACTTCCTCGTCGTACAGTCCGTCGTCGCCCTGCAGTTGCTCCTCCTCTTCGCGATTGTACTTAAAGTAAAGAGTGGTGTTCAGTTTCTTCTTCCGCATTTACTCTTCCGAGCTACCGTCGTTTCGGTTGATGGCCCTGCTAAGGTTGGAAGTGTCGCAGCTGCCTCGGTGGAGTTTGGAGTTCGGGGGGAGTTTGGAGTTTGGGTACTTCCCTAAGAATCTGAGCACGTTCTCGTGTTTGGCTCTCTCTTCCTCCAACCTTTTGTTCGAAATGGTCGGCTTCTGTTTTTCGAGTCTGTCGAAAATGACTTCGTTAGCAAAATGGGTACAGCGGTTTTCTTCGGTCAGCCGCGAGCTTTCAAAATCCTGGCGAGCGGCTCTGCAGTTCTCCCTCTGCTCCGATGTGTACAGGTTTCGGTTGGCGTGGTAGATGGGTTGGTTGGGGTCGGGGCGATTCATAATGCCGATCATTTTGTTGAAGAGCAGCACATTCTGCCTTTCGATGGCGGCCCTTTTCTCCTCCTCGCTAACGATGGCCTTCCTGTTGACCAATTTGTAAGTCTGCGCTGCGGGGGTGGGCATTAGACGGTTGCTGGGTCCGCTCTGCTTTAAGGCAAAGTTACTTGGATGCTGCTGAGGCGCTTAAGGTGCATCTGCTGATTCCGTTTGTTTATCTTTTCGACGACCGTCCGATTGAACACTTTGATGTCGCGATCCATGCGTAGAGTACGATTAACGCAGTAAGTGTCTACGAAACGTTATATAATAGCATTTGGTATTGTGAGTCCCATTTAAATTTGAAGCAGATCGATTTTACATTCAGCAATTGATTGTATTGATTACTCTTATAAATGGGAAAAAACGAAAGAGAGAGATCTCGCGAGAAGCGCCCTCAGTAAAGAAATTAATAGTTAAACTATCAGCGTAAGCGCCGATAAAAATAACAGCCGAATCCCTCAAAAAATTATGAGAGAGAGAGGCCAATTCCAATAAAAAGTGAAAACACTTCTAAAAAAAGAGGACATGAGAGCGAGCAACAGCAGACGCATAGCCTAAAGCCAACACTCGAAATAAATCGACAAGAAGTGTGCCCTTTTCTAGTTCGAATATTCTATGTGATGAATGACTATGTCGATCATCAAGTAGATATCCAGAAATAAAAATAGCTGCGATTATACCTCTGGTATGGAGTCTATTATTTTGTAGGATGGACGCGACTCTGAAGGAGATAGTTGAGCTAATTCGAGCTCATCTTCCAGTCGTCAGGACCAAGCAAAGATTCATCTTCCATAAAATATCAACATCGAGAGAAGACGGCAAGTAAGCCAAGACCCGCAAATAAATGGGAACGGTGATGGTGCATAAGAAGGGTGACAAGGAATAGTACAGCACTCTAGATAGCCATCAATTCAAAATCGGAGATCGAATTGATGTGTCTATTATGTACAAGTGATCATAAAAGTGTCATAAAAGTGTCATAAATGTGTCAAATATGTAATTTAATCGAGGGATCTTCATTTGGGGCCTTGGTAGAGAATGATGAACGACATCCCCCCAAGGCTATAGTAGTTAGGAGCGTCTTTATCCATTATTTGGTTGAGCCTGCCCTTGAGTATAATACTCTCATATTTTCTGATGTTCTTCTGCTCATTTTTAGTGCATTTGTCGGTGTTTCCCCACTTGAATTAGTTGCCCTCAGATGTGATAATGTGGAGATATTGCATGTTTTCTTAGGCGTCGCTTCCTGCTTGCACAAAGTTTATCAGCTCATTCTTTTATTCGCTGAGTTTCAACACTTTGGTGGTACACTACTTGGGCCGAATTTTTGGGAGGATCTTGTAGCCATACAATGGGTAGCCATTGTCGCATGTGCAATAGTCAGCCCATAGCCCGTACAGGAATTAGTCATCAAACACGAAGGTTAATGATTGTATCTTGACTTTATTCCCGAGCATCTCGTCGCTGAGCACAACATAAGAGCCAAGTGGGTTCGAACTTACAAAATTAAAATCATAGACTTTCTTTTTCTCGACCATCTGCACTTGGTCCGAAGAGGGGATATCCGAGTAGAATGTTAAATTTTTGTCATTGGGCTCAAGTTTCGAACTTGACTCTCTCTTTATCACAGAAATTGTGGCAGCAGGCTTCGTGATATCCTCTGCAGTCATACGAGGCTTTGACTTTTTTTGTATTTTCGTGCTGTAATGCTTTATCAAATATGCGTCGATTTCTCGAAGTTTAGCGATTATCTCCCAGTTTTTAGCTTACAAGCTAGTGGCCTCTGTGTTTAAATTTTTGATCAAGGCCTTCTTTTCGATTTCAGTTTTATTCCTTTTCTCTAGAATTTCATTGATTTCGTTCACAATACTTTTTATTTCCGTTTCAAGCTCCTATTTTGAAGCCATTGGTTCGTTTTACTTCGCTTTGTTTTTCCTGCGAGCCTCAAAGATCGTTTCAGCTTAATTCAAGTACCTCAATTTTTATGTAACTGCCCGATCTTATTTTTAAATTGCATACAAATTGCTCTTCTCTTCTTTAAGTAAACTATTGACTTAGAGGCTTTTCTCGCGATTGACTCTAAATTCCTAATTGTGATATTAGAGATGCTCTGAGTCCTCCAGGGTCATCATTTCTATTTACTTTTAGAGATATTCTTTCTCGTATTAGAGCGTCTTAAGCTCATTGTCGATTTATTTGGTTTTATTTTTAGCCCCACTGATCCTCTATTCGTTAATAGCGTGGATGGGGTTGGCCAACTTGCCCTCGATATGACTGATTTAGGCTTTTATCTTTTTTGACTAGTAGTGGAGCTTGACAATTTAATCACTCAGCCTCTGAACTTGCGGGTTTTGGTCCTTGGGGGTATGGAAGATCGTACGGATATTAACTGTGGTATATGGCTTAGAATGTTTCAAAATGCTTTTATTCATTTATTTATCCACTTGCTCGCTGATTTCCTTTATCTATTTTTTGCAATTGTTTATTGACTTCTTCACGGTCTTCACCGCTTACATTCTACAATACCAAACGCCTTACTTTTCATGGAGAATTCCTTTGAGCTTGCCAATCAACTGGATTTTAGTTTACTGGTTATCGCTGTCGGTTCTCTCTTGTTCCTGAGCCTAGGGCTGCCTGAGTAGGCTGATCAATTGCTATTGGGGTCTTTGATTTGAAAAAACTTAGCCCTGATTCTACTATTCTTCCCCTGAACGTTTGTTCTATTCGGGCTCGTAGTCGTCTTCATATTCTAAATGTCAGGAGAATGTACAGTCGTTGCGTTCTTGGCTCTCCATTTCGATTGTATAACTATTATTGCATATTTGTAAATAATATGTGAAATATCTAAAGACAATCAGTGCGCATTCAATTTATCATAAGCAGCTACTCTAGATGAGTTCAAGCATTCCCTCGATTTCCTTCAGTCTGTTTATACAGCCAAGTTATTGCTCAGTCCAGGCTTTCAAGTTCATGAAGCACTCCTCCTCATACTTATCCTCGTGAATCTCTATTATTTTGTTCAGCAGTAAGATCATTGTCGAGCTATATCGGACATCTGTCATCATATCGGAAAGCATTGGAATCGTTTCTGCCACTTCCTATTGTGTGAGGCCTTTTAGAGTTCGATCCAAGCATCCGCGTTGCACGTACTCGTCAATGAGGGCCAAAAAGATATTCATATTCTTTTTATTTAAGGAAACTAAAAAAGCCCTAATTTATGAAACAAGAGTACTTTTTATATTGAAATTTCTTCAGCATTTTATCGTACTCGCTTACTTTCTTATTCTGTTTACGCTCGAACAGCACTTCATAGGAAGATGGTTTGTCGTAAATACCTCGATAGAAATACTTATCGTTCATTGCTGACTTGGCTTTGCTCTTCTGTAGATTCATTTTGAACCATTCTGCGATTTAGTTCTACACTTATTTCTCCCCTTCCGACTCGTCTTCCTCGATCTTTTGTGCCCTCGATTTTAGAATTATGCTTTTGTTTTCGAGGCCTATTCCCAAACAAAGGTTGTTTCGGCTGATGTCGAAGGTCATAATGGGGGACTATAGTTTTTATTGGTAAGTCAATTAAAAGTTGTCGCTCTTGAATATTTTTAAATGCTGGTCAAATGAAGATGAGATGATTCTGGAGCCGTCAAGGGCCACCCTGACACAGCTGATTGTCTTTTTACCAGCCGAGTGCTCGAAAAGCGGTTTATTATTCCTAATATCCCAACTTGTGATAGTCTTCTCCCCGCAGGCAACGAAATTAATAGCAGAGGGGAACAAGTCAAGCCACTACACCTGCCTGCCATGCTTGAATTACATTACCGGCTGTTCGTGCACTCTGAAGTCGAAGAGTTTGATAATCCCATCATATGCCCCAGTTAGTATGGACTCAGTGTTGGGAATCGATTTTACGCATTTGATGTAATCGGAATGAGCATTTTCATAGGAGTGAGTCACAGTCCCGGCTGCTATGTCGTAGTTCCTGATTGTCATGTCGTCGCTGATCGAGTAG
Organism: Brachycentrus maculatus; assembly: GCF_059751285.1. Lineage (NCBI taxonomy): Eukaryota > Metazoa > Arthropoda > Insecta > Trichoptera > Brachycentridae > Brachycentrus > Brachycentrus maculatus. Next base: position 43,040 of record NW_028281617.1, on the reverse strand, counting down.
AGAGATTGATCTGAGCCACTCCCTGAAAACTCGAGACAATTCACTCTTTTTTTATGATTGTGGAATGTCCTGAGCTTGAACTTTTATTTAGTGTCAGCAATGACTACTTTTCCAGTTTAGTTGCCATAGGCCATAATTGCCCCATCTTTTCTCAAACAGACAGAAGTAATATTGATATCAAAGTTGGCGATTTCCTGAACAATCTCGCTCTTCCTAGTATCGATGAGACTGATCACTCTCCCATGGGCCACAACCATCAATTATTTTTCGTTTGCATTTGTCGAGATCGAACTCACCACAGATATCTGATGCTGGGATGTGACAGGTGTCGAGATATATTTCTTCCAGAACCTTTGCTCATTTGTCTTCATTGTCGAGAGATGTGGGGTTTTGGCCTGCTCTAAGGATTGATAGCCAAGGGTGGGATTATTGGTGCTTCTCATTTTGGTTACTTTATAATATAATATTCTTCAACAATATAAATAAACTTATCACGGTTTTTAGAGAGATCAAAGATTTTTCATGTTATAAGGGATTTCACATCGATATCGAACATATCAACGATGAATGGAGCTGAATTGCAGTCATTTGTTGCACTTAATTTGATGTGTATGCCGTAAGCACTTTTGAGAGGCGGGTATTGCTTCTATTCTGTATTTGTTATTTTTATGGATCCACCTTTACGAATATTTCGTTGCTTTTTAAATAATGCATTATCATTATCGATGATCTTATCTCATTCCATCATTTTTATATTATCAATGGCTTTATCCTCTATTTTTTAGTATTTGCAAGCAAGAACCATATGGTTTATTTTAAGGGTGTGGCTATATTGACTGCTGCTATCTTACGCAACCTTGCTACAAATGTTTTAGGCTATTTTAACTGTCTGATAATAGATCAAATAATATTAAGGGTATATTTATTAAAATTGGTTTAAATATGATTCGTATACTTACTACCTTAGTTTAAAGCCATTGATTTTTGGGAAATGCCTTTAAAATTTTTTAAAAATTTCTTTAAAATTACTAAACCATTCTTTAGAGTTATCAAATAGTATGCATATTTCGATCGCGTTGTTTTCAACTTCTGTGAGGAAGCATAAACTAAATATTCTGCAAATTCAACTCGAACATTCTTTAAACAAAATATCCTGCAAATTCATACTGAGAGTCAGTTGGTATTTGCCACGAGCTCACAGTTTGTCATGATCTGCGACTAGGCAATATGCAATTATTTTGAATGATAAAATGCTATGATAATGATCAAAGTAGGATTTATGTTATTTATTAAATAAAGATGGTAAAGTTGACATCATCATGATGAATTCCAACTTTCATAATATTTTATGTCTGAAGATTCTTTCATCACAACTTTCAAAGAGGAGCACTTGGAATAAGCTACGGGTGTGATAACTCGGGCTTTTTTGGAGCTTAACCCGATTTGGAAAAAGAACGGTATCACCTTCGAGCAAGTCTATCCCATCGTCCGAGGAAAAACTGTCCCGTCGATCAACACTTGCTGGTCGGAGGTTCTAATCAGAGGAAACAAGATTATCGGGGTTGCAATTCAATACGACCTGCTTGATTATATTAAAATGCCTTCGATGCCATCGGATATTGAGCTCTTCCAAAAGCTAGGCTCAACCGGAGAGAAACTTCAAAGCAAATGTGATTTTTCTGAGCTAAAAAGAGGCGATGCTCTCTATGGTCCCTATGGAGTCTTGGACCCCCTCGTAGCAGGACAGGGCTTGTCTTTAGAATTTTGGTGGTATCTGATTATCGAAGCCAAAACCACAGGATGGAAGTATTACTACTCGAGATTATCCAGCCCAGCCTCATTAAAGATGCTCTGCCGATTGGGAGCATAGGTGATGGCTGAAGTTGATTTTGAAGGCGACAAGCTTTGGATGGTGAGAGTTGACTTCTCTAAATCCTTTCCTTCATACACTCAGCTAGTTGAAATGGCCAAAGCCTTGAAAAACCGACCAAAGTTATGATGGCTTATATTTTTATTTTTATTCATTTCATGCAACCAAAATCACCCAGCAATTGTTTACAATAATATTTAGTTCCCCAACAGACTTATCATCCTGTTTTCTATGCTTTTAAATTTCAACAAATTAAAATTAATTTAATTTGATTTGATTGGAAACGTCAACTTTAATAATCATCATTTATAAGCATCGAACCATAGGACTATCAGAATATCTTCCGGATATTGTTCATGATCCCCCCTGGCCCTCCAGACCCCTGTGCAGATGACGAAATATTGCCAAAAAGCTAATTGAAAGAGTTGCTTAAAATTCCACTTAAAGGATTTTCAGGATTGATCTGATTTAGAAAAGGTGCGAGAGTTTTGAAACTCTCCGGCAAGAACTGGTTCATGAGCCTCTGAATGATGGCCTATTTGTTATCGAGGATGGCGCTTCCAAATTTATTTTCACCCTTCTTTAAAATTTCTTGCCTGACCGTCTCTGGCAGCCCTTCATAAATTGGGACTTTGGGCCTTTATTTTTAAATAACTGCTATCATTTCCTGCTATTTGCCATTTAGATCCCGAAACACTTCAGCTTTTTTGTTGGTGAGTGTCGCAAGGGCTTGTGCCTTGATCGCGTGTATTTTTGCTGCAGACCATTGTATCCCGAAAACTAGTTAATGCTCTGCCCTTTCATTCTCTCCAGCGTAGAGATCCCTCCAGGAATGACAGAATCGATTTTCTTTTTGGCACTCTCAAAGTTAGTATCTAAGGACTTTAGCTTGGATTCGACAATGGCCGTTACTTTTCCTGAGAAATCTGAAGCTGTGTTATCGGATTCAGTGTTCAAATCTCTGAATTTATCTCGAATGAAGCCCTTGGATTTTTCAGCGATAACAAGCTTCATGAAATCATCTCCGTATTGTGTAAGCAGCTGCTTGAAGATATCCTCGCCGCAAAGATTAGTGACTTGCCCCATAAAATTTATTCTCAATAAAATATATATATCACTTAAGCATCAAATATAATTCACTCCAGCATAGATATATCATATAATGTAAGTTTATGTTTAAAAATAAAGAATTGTCTGATTCATTCACTGAGTGCTTCCCTTGCTATACTCAATAAACTTGGCCAAGCAATTGAAGTAGCCGATTACAGACTGCTACTCCTTTATTTCACCCTACTCATTAAAGAAGCTGCTGGACTCAACCCCAAAATAAATCTACTCTAAAAATGGAATGCCTTCGCTCTTCAAAGTTGCTCTAAAACTGTCTTCAACTTCTTTGGGGCAGTCGATGGAAACCAGTCCGACTGGCTTACTCAGGAGCACTGGGGTCAACCAGTTATATGCGTTGGCTAGCACCGAGGAGAGGCCGTTATGGGTACTCGATAAGCCGATGAGCACACCATCCGCCGCGTATACTTGGCCCCTGAGGTTGTTGACAGTTTCTGTTCCATTTTAATCAATATCCTCATTATGTAGTTCTAAGTTCGAAATATCCGCCCAATCGAATTCGTAGGCTGGACTTATTGCGGAAACCTTTCCCAGGAAGTGGTTCATTACTGAGCTACCCGAGACTGACCCCGATATTATACATACTTTTAATGGGCCATCTTCAGGAATATAAAACTCCGTTTACGCAGGAGGAGGATAGTACAACGGCTGGATTATCTGGGGAGGGGGGATTTATGCTGGGTGCGATACCATAGTTTATTATTACACTGGCTATTTTGCGGGAGCCTGGGAATTTTGGGATGAATTACGCCAAGCCACTGACGAATTGGATGTAGGATTTATAGCAGGCCCTGTTCCGGGCCAGTAAAAGGGAATCAAACTCATCTGGGGGGAGACGAAAGGAGTGAGAATGGCATTTTACCGATGATAATAGCCTTTGACTGCCTCGGAATTTTCGACCTTCATCCGAATTCTCTGGATTCCTGGAAACTTTGTGTATTCCTGAGAGTAGAGATGCTCTATATAGTGAGAAATCTCTGCGACAAAGAAGTCGACATAGGTCAGGTAGCCCCCAACTGAATACTACTTGCCCGTCAAGAATTTCTAAATTTTACTAAAAGATTGCTTGGCTTTATAGAAATACGGAACCTTCAACTCTTGTATTTTCTTGTTGTAAAAGAGCCCAACGAGGGGGTACACGGTATCACTCCACACATGGTAAAAATTGTTGACGATTGCTTCCTCCTGCACATTTTTCCCGAGTAGGTCGGTCCTGCCCGACTTCTTGATGATGTAGCGGGCGATGCCAATGGTTTCGCTGAACTTCAAATCCCCATCGATCAAGTAGGGCAGGTTAGGGAATTCGAGCCCGAGTTTAGCCATATCCTCACCATATTCTTCAACCGAATGGTATATCCTTTCTTCGAATTAAACCCCGCAGACGACTAAAAGATGTCGAAGAGGCTGCGCTCTTCCCCGAATTCCCCAGTAGCCCAAAATCACTTTTCCACTCATTTATTCAATAAATAATCAGATTTGCTGATTGTGAGTTAATATATATCATTAACCTGTTCGTACATTTAAATAAGCCAGTCAATTGCTTTATGAGTGATAAAGTATTAGACCTTTATCTAACTCCCAGATTTTGGAAAGGAGAGTTGGTTTATGACGGAAGAAGGCCCCTGCTCGTTTATTAGCAACCTCTGACGAAAATATCGATAAATTAGGACAAACCATATCCTCCAAAATGCACCCGGAAGCTGAGGCCGGAAGACGGAATTATTTATTAACTCTCGCAGCTAAAGAATGTCAAAGAGGAGATCAAATCTGTGGGGATCAAGATGTTAATTTGCGTAACAATGTATAATGAACGTACACATAAATGTATGCAGCGATTTAGTTTTTGGAGCGTACTCTCACTGGCATATATAAGAATTTCCTGAAGCTAATCAACGAAAGGGGAATGTCCTCCAAAGACATCGCCATTGTTATAATTCAGGATGGAATACTGAAGCTGGTGACCGACCGGCTGCACCGTAAATTCTCCTCCTCGGTTCAATTCTTCGAGAAGATCGATTACATTTCGGGAAAAAGTGAGTGCAAGCTTGTCTCCCGGATTAACTAAATCTTAGATGAAATCGAGGATCTCTAAAAAAATGGGCTCAGCAGCTTTACGGAGAAGAATCAAGGTTTGCCTCCGACAGTGCCCAAAAAAGTTAGTCTCTTATATCAGTTCGATTGGAAGCCCTCCAAAAAGTTAGAGTAGCAATATCAAATCAAAAATCTAACCGATGAGGATCCAGGAATCAGAATTTTAGCTTGCTTTAAGCACCTTAATGCCAAGAAACTATCATCGCATTTATGGTTCTTTTAAGGATTCTGCAGGCTCCTCAACCCTGAGTTTTGCACACTGATGGATATCGGCACAGAACCTTCTGAGACTGGGCTCATCAAATTTATCGAGGCCTTGGAAAGTGACAAGAATATTGGCGGTGTATCTGGATTTATGACACTGGATATTAACATCAAAAGCTCTGAGTCGCAGATGAAGCAGACAGAGGACTCCTCGATTTCTCTGAAGCCCAAAACCTATCCACTCGAGGAGATTTGCTTGCCGATCCCGATAATATCGACGATATACTTCATTATAGAGTTTATCGTGAAATCTTTCTGTCGACTGGTAGTGGTGGGGCTGTACAAATTTCTCACTTGTTTCCATGAATGCTTTTCCGCGCAAAGGGCTCAATTGTTCTAGTACAACTTCTCGCATATGTTCGATAAAAACTTTGAGTCCTTTTTCAAGTATCTGAACGTCCTTCCGGGCGCATGGTCAGCCTACAGATATGAAGCAATCAGCCGTGGAAATCGATTCTAAGAGAATTTGCTATAGAAAAATTACTTAAAAATGGTCTTAGATCCCAATTACTTAGAGAAGAATTACCAGGAGGCCAACGTATATTTAGCTGAAGACAGAGTGCTTTGTTTAGGAATCTATTGCCAAAAGGGAGAAGCCTTTACTCTTGAGTATGTGCCCCATGCGATGGCCAAAACCGACCCTATGGATAACTTGGTTGACTTATTGATTCAAAGGCGGCGATGGATAAATTCCTCATACTTCGCTTTCGATTATGTCTTCAAAAACTACAATTTCGATGTCAACTAATCGAGCCACAACTGCCTCGATAAGCATTTTATGTTGCCTTTCGTCATGCTCTTCTCGAAGATATCCATAATCAACACATACTTTGGCCCTGCTATATTCCTCTTTGCTCTTTTTACATCCACACATTAAACTTACATCAAGTTTAGACCTCCAACAGATTATATTCGAGATGAGCCTTGGGTATTGATTCCTGCTTTCGTATGCTTAGGGTATATTGGAGCTGTCCTTTCTTTGATTGTCATTTCGCTCTACAAGAAAGCGAACGAGTACAAAAGAGCCTTCAACATACTCAGTGCCATACTGGGCATATATAATATCGTTCTAATCATCATAGTTGTTACTTACATCGCGTTGAATTATTTCGTGCCCCAATAAGTTCCACCTTCCGCAGCCTTAACTCGCGAAATCATCAAGTACTTAGTGATAATAAACTTTGGGTGCTTAGTGCTGCCCATTTTCTTCCATCTCTTCACTCATCCGAAAAGAGTCTTGGAAATGCTCGACCCGCGCACTTTCCTTTCTTATCTATACTACCAAGCTGCCTATACGCACACATTTGTCATCTATGCTTTCAGCAATGTTGACGATGTTACTTGGGGCACAAAGGGTGTCCAACAGGACAAAACGAATGCCTTAAAGGCCTCTGCGAAAGAAGAAGAATACTATACGGAAAAGACAATATTTTTAGGGAAATGGATAGCTTGGAATGGCATCATATGCTTTTTGCTGATTATCATCAATTAGATTTTTGTACAGGAGCAGAATAAGGCTGTCATACTCACAGCCATCGGGATGTATTCGACTGTCATAGTTGTGGTCAAGTGCATTTTTGGCTTGATGCATCACTTTAAGTGCGCTTTTTCTGAGATGTTCTGTTTGCGAAAATTCCAGTACGATCAAAACAAAAGGCAGAAAATCGAAAAGTAACTGAAAAAAAGGACTATCATTACGAAAGGCAGCGATTATCATAAAAATAAGGCCTCCAACAATGTGCTGCCCCCTGATCTCATGGAAGAATTCTATCAAGACCCGAAGTATGGAGGAATGGGATCCGCCAGAAAAATGTATCCCATGGAAGAAAAAAATAGAAGAAACTGAAGGCAGAATTAATTAATAACTTTATTGAAACAACTGCCACTGCATATTTAACACATTTTTCTTTTGCAGAGCAACTTATAGCTCTAATATAATGCCTGCAATACTCGAAGAGTAGAGTTTTAATCTTTCACATGAATAGCATTTCTTTTTGTGGTAATATACGAAAGAATTAAATCACACTCATTTCTCAATATTAACATCACTTCAGATCGTGCGAATATTATAAATGAAATTCCATGTATGTGGAGATTTAGGGGGGCTTTAACATGCGTCTATTTCATCGGAATATGATATAGGCATCTATACATAGGCATATCTATATTTATATTAACATGAATATATAGGCAGGTAAGAATAGGCATAAATGTCTGTGAATGCATGCAAAAGAGTGAATAATGCTGCGATAAAACCATAAATCCATATATTTTGTCTAGAATAAGCCACAAATCAATTGTACAAAGCGGTATTTTTATTTAAGAGGCAAATTATAATATTAATAACCCTTCACAATTAGCTTCATGCATAATTATCCAATGGGCAAACCAAAGCGAACAAATTGTACACCTGGACTCTGCAAATTCCATGGCTTCAAACTCACTTCGATTCGCAAGATTTCACATTTCAGCCAAGCCCATAAAGTCAAATACTGCCCAGCTTACAATAAGTACACTCTATTTGAGTTTATTATAGAAGGACCAAATAGTATATGAGTATCACCCCCATTTTTAATACTGATAAAAAGAATTATACCCCCTCTTTCATCAGGCCAATCGAAAAAGTATGCAGTCTCAAGACTTAGGAATAGCTCGTCAAAAATGACGTCGAATCTAAAGATTCTTTTGAGAGGAGAGTCAAGAAGATCTTGGAAGAAGAGCACAAAAACACAATGGTATTGCATATTGTAACATAGTTGATGCCTAAGCCATGCCGTAAAACCCCGTACTGTCATGTCTGTAAAATGCCATTCACAGACTACTAAGACGTATTATTAATCTTTATAAAAGCACGCTTTGGAGCCCCTTCATAAATTTCATTTGAGCGAAAGTGTCGCAACCCCTTATGTCCTCAGGATAGCCCACAAATACAAGGCTCTCCGAAAACAAGAGCGAGAGAAATTCAGAAGATCCTACATTCTTGTTCTCAATAAAGATTAGAATAATGAAAAGGATTCTCCAGTAGTGGAAGAAAGAAAAGTGCAAAATGCAAATGATGAAATTAAGTTTTAGTGGCCACATGGAGCCACATCAAAGATTTTCACTAGCTTATGCAAAATGGATAAAAATGATCATAACGAATGTAAAATGAAGAAAAGCCATCGAGTGTCTACTGATTACGAGACAGATTAATTCGAGCAGAAAAAGATTTAGACCCTCCAATAAATATAGGACTGCATGAGCAAGGTGAAATAAAACTAAGCGAGACTGTTTGAACTCTTCAAGTTGCCTTGATCTCTGTATTGCGCCATCTTCAGTCATAACTATAAATATCATATATCCATCCTACTAGTATATCTATTCTATGCATATCAATTTATCCTCTTATTGAGCATGCGTTATATAACTTAAACCAAATGAATAATATACGGTAAAATATCTAGCATGCAATATAATGTAAATCAAATATCAATGCAAAGTGAAGAAATATCAATCTGGGAGTTGCTCAGCCGTAGTAAGAAGTTAAAACCTGAAGCATCGCGCGTCATTTGGTAAGAAATAATAAAATGGATATTCTTTCAATTCAAATCTGACCGCCATGTTTCCTTTGATAAGCTTGGCAGCTTTGGTTTCAAGATCGACTAAAAAACGCAACAAAAAATACCTATTCTATTCTACCATGAAGCCTATCTCAAGGAACTAAACCTGCGCTCTATTAACAACTCCTTTATCCTCAAGCCTATTGTGAAGATCAATTCGAATATTATTGCCAGCCATTGCAATGATAAGGCCATTGCCAAGCCGGATGTGTAAATGGTATTCGAGTATGCGATTGCTGCTATTGATAAGATTTTACGAAATGCAGAGATGACTCACGTTGGCATCGACTTGGACTCGCTTGGCAAAATAATGAAAAGCGGAAACTAAATCGGATTTGAATATTATGTAGCCCACAAAACTATCAAAAACTAGGTCCATCTCTTGAGCCATCCCGGCAAGACAACATTAAGATATTTAGTAGAGAAGGAAGGGCAGAAGACACAAATCGGATTCAACAAAATGAACTTAGTAAGCAGAGACAAACACAAAGAGAGCTTTCTGCCCAAAATATAAAGAGGATTCAACCTGGATTCAAGTGGAATAACCTCCAAGAATAGATTATCTTCAAGAGAAATGGTTGCGAACTCAAAATAAAAATCCCAAAGAGAAGGCCTCTCCTTTAACGAAAGAGAGGAATCTAATGAGCGTAAAAAATCGGGAAAGCCAGTGAGGTCAATATCCTTAAAATCACTTTCGAATGCAAAGCAATAGTTGCCGATGGGTTCCTAAATGATGGGAGCTGGCAACGACCCTCTAAAAAAGCAACACGATTATGCGAAATTGATACACGACCCGAGGGAGCTGATGAAGACAACCTTCATTTTTCAAAAAAAGGAGCTGGCAGCCAATATACCCATCATTGATTCGTTTTCAAGGACGCTGTCTTGCCCAATTGCGACTCAGAGGCAAAACCCATTAGTGGCAGCAAGAATAGGCAGTAATCTCACTCTATCTTGCCAAAGCTTTGAAATAACTTCTGAGGGGATTCGCAGGGTCGCGATGAAAAGCGAAATTTTGGAGTCAAGAGCCCCCAAATCACCCATGGAGAAAACATTTCTCACCCCAGAAATCGAGTATCAGCTGCGAATAAAGCCAAAAAGGACTCCTGAAGATGAGGAGCTCCTGAAATTGCGCACGAAATACCACACAATCTACATGAAGCTATATGATCAAATTGATTAAAAGCATATCGCCTAGTTTAGAAATGATATCATATTCAACATCATGCGGCAAATTGGTGGTAAGGATGGCAATAGACCTGCAACATAAAGAATGATCCAGGAAGTAATCAAGGAGTACGTGTTTGCTATGAAAAAGTCCATTATCGATTACATACTGATGGATTACAGCGAGTGCGAGAGGCTTTCATTGTTCATTAAATACAAGTAAGTACCACTTTATGGCATGGCTGTTTCGAACTATCAGGTTCTTAACCCCAAATCTTTATACCGTATGAACAAACCGAAGATATAGGACACACTCATGAAAAATTCTTATTACTTTTTGAAAATTCAACGCATTTGGTCTGAAAGGTTTGAAAACTTGCCATTAGTGAACTTGGAACTGCAATTAAACGAGTTTATTCATATCGATGAATTTATAGACCGTCAGAAGTATACTCTTAAAAATGCAAAAGACATAATCATAAATGAATGGATGCCAATACTCTCAAATATCTACCGTGAGCAGATTGCTGCACTTGGCCGAAATTAAATCAAATGCACTATGTTTTTTTAGAGTGCTGCGACTTTCTTGAGCCTCCACATCCGACAAATGATCGAAAAAGCCATGAACCTGTACCGATAACATTTCGAGAAGTATGATTTGTAAATACTGAACCCTCCGGATACAGTGGTGTATTTATAAAGGCTCAACAACAAATTCTAAAAATGCTTCCTGAACGCTCGGATCAGCCACCGCAAAGACTAGATTTATTTTATGGATAACATGCAAGACATCAACGAAAAAATACTCAGCGTAATCGACAATTTGAGGGCATTCTCATAGATGATACCTCGACCTGAAAACTTGATCACCAAGACCGATAAGCTGTTCATCAAAGACATCAAGGCTACAGACCATTTCTATTGGAGTACTCGCGAGTATGTTTCGAGTGTGGCTGTTCGCAATCTTAGGAATGTTGAATTATCCCTTGAGATATTCAATGAGTTTCGTTTTCTCTTGGTCGAAAGTCGCACAATTGAGAAATGGATTCTGGAAGGGAAGCATGACAGGAGGGAGTATGCAATTACATTCAAGAAATACAGTGATCTTTACAACGAGGTGATGCAAAAAATACCCTCATTCATCAGAATGAATATGGTAAACATCGATTCCAGCGAGCTGAAGTATTACTTGTTGAAAAGTGCCCAAGAGATCGTCAGGAAAATGGAGAAATCTGTCTTCGATTTAGTGTTTGTTAAAAATGCCGAAATCCAAAGCTAACTAGAAAAGGTGATCTCTATCGCGACGTCAAAGGCGACAGACTGCAGTAAATTAGTGCACGTATAAAGCTAAATTGAGTTGTTCCGGAGAAATGGGGTGCGAAAACTGCAGTAAAAGAATGCGGATTTAGTAAAATGGGTCGGAATTACTCTGTATAGTACCTTATATGTCCCCACCAAATAGGACTTGTAACTACTGCATGGCACAGCAAAATATTTGCATAACATTTATGAGAGACTAGACCAGCAAGATGCCACCATATTTGCACAACGTAAGAATTTCGAGCTAAAGGCCAACTAAGACAGCAGATTTTATCAAATTAAAATAAGGTAGCTCTTGAACAAAGTGGACAAGCTCAAAGAATTCGGCAGCAGATTGCTCAAAGATTCAGCTCTAGAGTTGCTCAAATAAAGCAGAGAAGCCGCCATTTATTGCCTGCAGTTTATCAAGAACCTCAATGAAAGGGAGAGACTGTTAGGGATCGACGAAACATCGCCCGATAAGATCTATGAAATTGATAAAATTTTAAAGCCGTTCGAGGAACTCTGGACGCTGGTGAAAGAACATCTTGTTTTAAATCAATCATGGACGAAAGATTCGATTTTCAAATTGAATGCAGATGATATATAACACCAAGTAAAGGCTATGTATGCATTGGGAGTTGAGCTGAGCAAAAATCCATTCGTTATGAAGATTGCGCCACTTTCCATCAATGTTGCGGTAGAACTAATTGAGGAGTTACGGAATTTTCAGAAAAATATTCCAATAATCGGAGTTTTTTCAAACCCAGGCTTAAAATAAAGGCACTTCGCGCAGATATCTGAACTCATAAACTATTAAGGAGAGGTCATTTCGCGCAAGTCCAACTTATACTTAAATAAGCTACTGTCGATGGGTGCTGCAGGCTCGATAGTTCAACTTTAAAACATATCCTAAGTCGCATCCAAGTAGTTTATGATCGAGACAACGCTGATGAAAATCAACAAATAATGGGAAGACGTTAAATTTGAGATGAAACCATACAAGGATTCGAACGTGAATATATTAAGTGGAGGCTGCCTTGAAGAAATGCAGATCCTACTAGACGATCACTCTCTGAAGATGATTGCCATGAAGGGTTCCTTCTACGCAAAAACCTTCCGGGAGTAGTTATAGAGTTTGGATGACTGGCTCGAGTATACAAACGAGTTGATCGAATATTCAGTGAAAGTGCAAACCACATGGATGTATCTACACCCGGTCATGACATCCCCTGACATATTGAAGCATCTTTCAATCGAAGGCACCAAGTTTAAGATTGTCGATGAAGTTTGGCGAGAGATCACCAAGCTCTATTCCGATAAGTTGTAGGTCAAATAAATCACTAAAAATAAGAAGCTCGTTGGAAGGCTGAAAGAGTCATATGCGAACTTGGAGATTGTCGTGCGGGGCTTAAATTCATATTTGTAGTCGAAAAGATTGGCATTCCCCCGATTCTTTTTTCTGTCAAATGAAGAGCTACTTTAAATTTTGTCAGAGACGAAGAACCCGATGAGGGTCCAGCCCCACTTAAAAAAGTGCTTCGAAGGAATTGCAAGGCTACACTTCGAAGATGAGAAGATCATAGAAGGTATGTACTCGGATGAAGACTAATACGTGGAATTCGGCGTAAAAATCAACACATATCTAGCAAGAGGCAATGTTGATCAGTGGCTTGTGGAGGTCTAAAATAGAATGATTCGAGGGGTCAAGACGTAAATCGCCAAATGCCATACAAACTATTCGCAAATTAGTCGAAGATAGTGCTTATTGGCCACCTGCGCTATGAGCGTGCTGACTGTCGAGATGACCAACTGGACTCATCTCGTGGAGAAGTCAATTCGAAATGAGAACGTTAAAGATTGCACTTAAGTAACCTCCCAAAATTTAAAGGAAACCGTGTAACTCATCAAGGACTATCAGAAACTGAGAAGAGCTGATGTGATTACTCTCGAAGCCTTAATTGTTCTATCTGTCCATAACCTAGACATTACTAAAAATCTACTAAATAAAAATATTGCACAATCATCTGACTTTTAATGGCAATCTCAAATGAGATACTACTATCGGTAGTTTCCATAGCAGGACAGAGAGGTTCAGACTGAAGTTAAAATATTGAATGCCGTCTGTCAATTCAATCACGAGTATCTTGGAAATACTCTCAGATTGGTTATTACACCGCTCACTGATCGATGCTACCGAACCCTATGCTCAGCAATTTATTTAAATTATGGAGGTGCTCCCTAAGGCCCTGCAGGCACAGGAAAAACCGAAACTGTGAAGGACTTAGCAAAAGCATTGGCCTGCCAGTGTGTCGTTTTTAATTGCTCAGATGGACTAGATTATAAAGCGATGGGTAAATTCTTCAAAGGCCTCGCTGCTTCAGGTGCTTGGAGCTGCTTCGACGAATTTAACCGGATAAACCTCTAAGTGCTAAGTGTGGTTGCTCAGCAAATTCTCTGTATCCAAACTGCCAAAACTCAAAAAAAAGAAGTAGTTTTCTTCGAGGATGCTCAAATTAGGCTAAAAAGAAATGCTAATTGCTTTATTACGATGAACCCAGGATACGCAGGAAGATCTGAGCTGCCTGATAACTTGAAAGCCCTTTTTCGGCCGGTGGCCATGATGATCCCCGATTATGCCATGATCGCAGAGATCTCTTTGTATTCCTATGGCTTTTTGGATGCACGAAATTTAGCCCGCAAAATCGTGAGCACATATAAGTTATGCTCTGAGCAGCTTTCTTCACAGTAGCATTACGACTATGGGATGAGAGCAGTCAAAAGTGTGTTGGTGGCGGCAGGAAGCTTAAAAAGAAAGCATTAAAATTTAAATGAGGGCGCTCTTGTCCTGAAAGCAATCAATGATGTAAACCTTGCAAAATTTTTAAACTTTGACATTCCTTTATTCAAAGGCATTACCAGCGACCTCTTCAAAGAGATAGAGCCTCCTAAAATCAACTATGAACACCTCACCCAAAAAATAGTGTAAATAATGGCGTAGTGCAACCTCACGCAGTCAGAGTACGCGATCCAAAAGATTATCCAAATTTATGACATGATGCTTGTGAGGCATGGGCTCATGATTGTGGGGTATCCGTTTTCAGGGAAGACGACTGCCATTGAGGTTCTAGCCGAAGCCTTGAAAAGATCTAAGATATAAATGTCTTAAAACTAAGTTTAACTCTGCAAAATTAACCCGAAGTCAGTCAAGATGAGCCAACTCTATGGATACTTCGACGGAATTTCGCATGAGTGGTTTGACGGAGTATTGGCCGTGAAGTTCAGAAATTTTGCAAGTTCTGCCACTTCAAAAAGAAAATGGCTCATTCTGGATGGCCCAGTTGACGCCCTATGGATCTAAAACATGAACACTGTCTTGGACGATAATAAAAAATTATGTTTAAATAGCGGGGAGATCATTGTTATGAGCAAATCCATGAATCTAATCTTTTAACCAATGGATCTGTTGGCCGCATCTCCAGCTACCGTGAGCAGATGTGGGATGGTTTATATGGAGCCCAAATCTTTAGGGCATACGGTGCTAATTTAGTCATGGTTTCGTGAAAATGCGTGGCTGAGCGTGCAGTTGGTAAAAAATTTAAAATAGTTTTTCACTGCATTGCCTTCAATTTATTTCTAAATTAAAACTGCATTGAAAACTGTTTGCTAGACCGAGTTATTCTTTCTCACAAAGACTCTCTTGAACCTTCTAACATTCGAGTTGCAACCCGTCAAACAAATGATGGCAACCTCTGAAGGGCAATAAAAGATAAACGAGGAGAATAATGCATTTGAAGTCATCAGTTCCATATTTTGTTTCAGCTGTATATGGTCTTTTGGCGCATGTGTCTAAGCCAAAGGTAAAAGACTCTTCGATCATGCCTTCAAAAGAATTCTGACTTCAGAAATTATTTTGCACAATAAGAAGAGAAAAATAGGATATCCTGAAAAAGGGTTGCTCTACGATTATTCATTTGTCCTCACGATTCGAAAAGATGGCTTTGAGCAAGAATGGGTGAAATGGCATGATTTAATACCAGTATAAAGCGAAAGAAGCGAGCAGACAAAGAGACAGCGCAAAGCCATGGAGCTACACAGGATCAAGATCCAAACAGGAGATTCTTTGAAATATAATTACTTGATGTAGTTTTGCATGGCGAATCAAATTCCTTTGCTGCTCTGCGGGCCAACGGGAACGGGCAAGACCACTTTAATGAAATAGTATAAAAATAAAATTAATCAAGCCACAACCAGCGTTCTTGAGATTGTATTTAGCTCCAAAACAAGCTGCACCCAAGTTCACGATCAAATATCCTTCTCAGTAGATAAAAAGGGAGCCAAAAACATTGTGGGCCCCAAGAAAAGCCAGATGGTTATTCATGTCGATGATATCAACATGCCCGGAAAATAGTACTACGGGGCACAGCCTCCTATTGAGTTTTTAAGGCAGCTCATGGATCAAAAAGGCTACTATGATTGCAGTGAGAAGGAGAAGATATTTAAGAGAATCATTGATGTGACATTTGCGTATTGTATGGCTGCCTCCAACAATGATGTCACTCCCCGGTTTCTTCGTCATGCACACTTAGTTTCGGTGGCAAACTTTGACGATGACACTTTGCAGAAAATATTTACAGCCATTTTGGGAATATCATTTGAAGGCCACCCTGAGCACAAGAACATCGGCAATATTTTGAAGAATTCCATTGAACTTTATAATGAGTGTGTGAACAAGTTAAAGCCGACTCCAAATAAGTCGCATTATATTTTTAACTTGAGAGATCTCTCGAAACTCATAATAGGGATCTGTCGAGCAGATAAGCTCAAGGTCCACAGCGAAAATTTAGGAAGGTTATGGGCTCACTAATCTAGGAGGGTCTTCGTCGATCGTCTTCTCCCTGATGATAAGCCTGCTCTAGAGAAGACAATAGACTAAATCGGGAAGAGATGGGGCAAAAATATGGCCAGCGTTTACTATAGCGATATCATTAGTCCCAGTCACTCAAAGAGCTACGAATAAATACCTGAACTGGATAAGGTTCTGCTGACGGCGACAACAGCTTTAAATAATTACAATCTAGTTTCTGATAAGCCAATGGACTTAGTCCTCTTCAAATACGCACTCGAGCATCTTTTAATCCTCCTTAGGATTGTCCGATAGCCCAAAGGAAACGCCCTACTCGTTGGGTTAGGAGGGAGCGGTCGAAAATCATTTTCATATTTGGCCGCCTTTATCGCAGAATATTCAACATTCAGCCTCGACATTACAAACAACTATGGATTTTCACACTTCCGAGAGGACATGAAGAAAATGTGCTTGTCGATCGGTGTAAAAAATACCCCTATATGTTTCATTATGACGGACTCCATGATCAAAGACGAGCAGTTTTTAGAGGATATCAATAATATCCTCAACATTGGGCAAATCCCTAACTTGTTCAGCCTCCCTGAGAGATTATAAGTATGTGAAGGAGTCCGGAAAGATGCTATGGAATTTGAGAAGAGGGAACTAAATTTGGACGAAATATATGAATTTTTTTTGTAGAGGATCAATTCAAAGCTGAAGCTCGTTCTTTGTTTCAGTCCGATCGGAGAAACATTCCGAACCAGGCTGCGTACATTTCCGAGTTTGGTTAATTGCACAACAATCGACTGGTACACTGAGTGGCCTTCTGAAGGCCTCATATCTGTTGCTAGCAAATTTTTAAATAACCTTACTCTCAATAATAAGTAATCATACATTACCTTGTTCTCACAACTGCATTTGAGTGCGAAAGAGTGGAGTGCAGCTCTGTAAAGCGAGTTGAATAGAAAATTCTATGTTACACCCACTTCGTTCATTGAATTTATCACAACATTCAAGCTACTTCTATCAAAAAAACGCAAAGATATAAAGTAGCTCATTTACAAGTACGAAAATGGGCATGCTAAAATCATAGAAACTGAGGGCGAAGTCTAAAAAATGCAGCGTACCCTCTCCGAAATGAAACCTCAAATCAAACAGGCTGCAGAAGATACTGAAATCAAAATGGAAATGGTCTCGATACAAAAGCAAGAAGCCGATGAAATCATGGAGCAGATTTTAATTTAGGAAAAAATTGTTCTAAAAGCTGTCAACGAAGCCAACGAAATTAAGGAAGATTGCTAAAAATAATTGGCAGTTGCTCTACCCCAACTAAAGGCTGCTGAAAATGCTTTGCTGGTTTTAGATAAAAGCAGCATTACAGAGTTAAAGTCCATGAACAATCCCCCTATTGCAGTGCGTTTGACTCTCCAAGGCCTTTGCTTGTTGCTCGAGCCTAACCCCAAATAAAAAATAAAGAATGATAAAACTTTAAAAATGGAGACAGATTGGTGGTCGGCGAGCATGAGATTGCTCAATAATTCGAAACTTCTAAACTAACTTGTGAACTTCAACAAATAATCACTTTCTGAGATTATAATAAACAATTTAGGTAAATTTTTGAATGACCCGAACAATAAAGAAATTTTAACAGTCGCTAACGTCGCTAAGAGCTCGACTGCCTGCGAATGCATCATACAATGGGTCAATGGCATTTACAACTTCTATTTTGTAAACAAAAAAGTCAAACCCAAAAAATAATCTTTGATTTTGGCTGAATAAAAGGCTAATTTATTGCATAAAAAATTGGACTCGAAGCATGTTGAACTAGAAAATGCCAATAAGAAGGTATAATAATTAAATTATGAACTTATATGGGCACAAAAGAACAAAGAGAGCTTGGAAAGAGAATATAAGCACTGTTAGATTTCTTTAGAAAGAGCAGAAATCATAATGAAAAGCTTAGGCAACGAAAAACAAAGATGGCTGGCCTTAAGTGAAGACTATACCAAGTAATCTTAAAAAGTTGATTGTGTCACATTCATGTGCACAGCCCAAATAATATACTTTGGGCCATTTACTCAGGCTTTTAGATCCAGAATTTTGAAGGATTGGCTGTCAAAATTTAAATCAAATAATTTAGAGATCGATTCAGATTTTTCATTTACTCATTCGATGGGCAATCCAGTCAAAATTCGGGAATGGAATCTCAACGGACTCCCATTGGACAACTTTTCAATTGAAAATGCCCTAATTCTTTACAATTCAAGAAGGTGGCCCCTCATGATCGATCCCCAGAGCCAGGCAAATAAATGGCTAAAGAAACAGGAATTAGTCAGAAAAATCAAAGTAGCAAAGCCACTCGACGACAATTTCATCAGGGCGATCGAAAATTGCATTCAGTTTGGAAATCCTGCCTTAATTTAGAATATCGGCCAATAAATTAACGCTGCTCTTGGCCCTTTGCTTTTGAAGCAGACATACAAGAAGGGAGCAACAACCTACATAAAACTAGGAGAGAATGTTCTCATCTACTCCCAAGACTTTTTCCTCTACATGACCACCAAACTATCAAATCCCCACTACCTGCCTGAAGTGTGTACGCAAGTTGTTCTTATTAACTTTATGATTACCGAAGAAGGTTTAAATGATCAATTACTAGCATTGATCGTCAGCAAAGAAAGGCCTGACTTGGAGGCATAAAAATAAATACTAACAATAGAGTCCGCCTCTAACCAGCGAACTCTGAAGTAGATCGAAGATCAAATATTAGAGATCTTAGGAAATTGTGAGAACATATTGGCTGATGAAACAGCTATTAATGTTCTCACAGCTTCCAAAGAAACTTCAAACTAAATTGCCAAAAAGCAGATATTTGCTGAGCAGACTGAAGCTTAAATCGATTTGGCGAGAATGGAGTATGAGCCAATCTCCAAGGAAGGAAGTATGTTGTTTTTCGTTGTGAGTTCTCTTGAGAACTTAGATCCGATGTATCAGTATTCCCTCACCTACTTCAACGACCTTTATAAAAAATCCATTGAAAACGCAGAGATCTCAGTTGACAAAAATGTGAGGTTGGCCAATATTCGAACTTAATTCAGATTCTCCTTGCTCAGAAATCTCGGTCGGAGCTTATTCCAGAAAGACAAACTTATTTTTTCAATACTTATAGCCCTAAAATTAGGTAGGTTATCTTCGCAAACTGTGGAGTATCTCACTTCGAATAACAATGTGATAGCCTCCCTTGCCTCGGGAGATAAGATAAAATAATAATGGATGACAGATAAGATTTGGAAGAATGTGCTGAAAATATCAGAAATGCCAATGTACGAGCAACTCACTCATTTATTAAAGGAAGAAAAGAATAAAAAGATATTTTAAGCCATCATTAAAAGTGATCAACCCTTCACGGAGAAATTGCCCAATTTGTATGAAGTTTATGACTTCATTGATAAACTTGTGTTGTTCAAGTGCTTCAGGCCATAAAAAATGATAGAAGGCTTTAGTAGGTATATTGCCAGCTCAATTGGCTCATAATTTGCAAGGTCACACCCTTTTGATCTGAACTCGATTTATCCAGATTCAAGCGCATCTACTCCAATCCTATTCATTTTGTCTCCAGGGTCAGATCCTTTTATTTCAATCACTAATTATGCCAAACATTTGCAAATGAGCTATGATAGCATTAGCTTAGGCCAAGGCCAAGGGCCAATTGCAGAAAAACTCATCAACAAGAGCATATCGAAAGGAGGATGGATAATTTTGCAGAATTGTCACCTAGCAGTATCATGGATGCCAATGCTTTAAAAGATAGTTGAATAGCTTGAAGATTCTGAAAAAGAAGTCCATAAAGACTTTAGGTTATGGCTCACTTCCTATCCCTCAGCATAATTCCCGCAGTCAGTGCTTCAAAAATCCCTCAAAGTAACAAATGAGCCGGCCAAAGGGCTGAAAAATAGCATAATGGCTTCGTATCTATCAGATCCGATTAACGACGAAAACTATTTTGAAGGCAGCCTTTTCGAAAATTCATTTAAAAGATTGCTTTTCTCTTTGACCTTTTTCCATGCTGTGATTCAGTAGCGACGTCAATTTGGGCCGCTTGGGTGGAACATATCTTATTAGTTTAATGAAAGCGATTTACGAATCAGTAGCAAGCAGCTGAAAGTTTATGTGGACAATGCCCGGAACGATTCGCAAATTCCATTTGATGCCTTGAATTACCTTATTGCAGAGTGCAACTATGGGGGCAGGGTGACAGACCAAAATGACCGCCGACTTCTCAGCACTATTCTCTCTGAAATATTTAAGCCCGAGTCGATTAGTTCAGAGTGTTATAGCTTTGGTAATTCCTAAGACTTTATTTTGCCCCAAATGAAAGACTATCGAGAGTATTTGCGTTACATAGATGGCTTGCCGCAATCCAGTGATCCAGAGCTCGTCGGATTGCATGCTAATGCAAATATCACAAGGGATTACAACGAGAGTAATGAGCTCTTGGGTTCTCTGCTCAATTGCTTGTCATCTGTGAACAGCGGGGGAATCGACATGAAGGCCCAGTAGTTGCACATTCTAACTGTAATTGAGTCGATCCTCGATTAAACTAAATTCCCCGAAGCATTCAATTTGCCAGAAGTGCTAAAAAAGTACCCGATCTTGTACGAGGAATCCATGAACACCGTGCTCAATCAATAGATCAGCCGATATAATAGATTGCTATTGTAAATCAAGAACACACTTACCCTTTTAAAAAGGGCTCTCAAGGGCGAGTAAGTCATGACCCAGGACCTCGAAAAGATGTATCGTTCGCTCAGCTAAGGCAGAATACCAAGTTTATGGCAAAATAAATCCTACCCAAGTTTGAAACCTCTTGGCAGCTATCTCGAAGATTTATAGAAGAGAGTTAAATTCTTCGGCAGGTGGATAAAGAAGGGGACTCCTGCGTAGTTTTGGATAAGTGGCTTTTTCTTTACCCAATCCTTCTTGACGGGAATTCTGCAAAACTATTCGAGGAAAAACTACATACCAGTGGATGAGCTTGCCTTTCATTACATCTTCGAAAAATAGAAAATAAAGTTGGCCGAATCAGGTGCTAATGTTTACGGGTTGTCCATAGAAGGTGCTGGGTGGGACAGTGAAAAATAAATTCTCTGTTAGTCTCGTGCTGGATAACTCTTTGCTGAGTGTCCCAATATTTATCTGAAGCCGCATCAAATGGAAGATCTGAAATCCGAACAGAACTACGAAGCACCGCTCTACAAAACAGTGATACGGAACGGAGCGCTGAGCACCACCGGCCACTCTACAAATTTCGTCACAATGATAAAAATGCCCACGGAGCTTCCCCAAAGCCATTGGATTAAGAGAGGAGTCGCACTGTTTACTCAATCAAGCCTGTGATAAGTTTAAATTAATAATTATGACCCATAGACTAAATGAATTAATAGAATTTGAAGCAAACGTCTTTAACGGGGCGACTGCTGATTTGATCATTTAAAGCTTATACTATCAATTGCTCCACATTAGCTGAGCATTTGGAATCTATTTTTGCCAGCTCTGAGCCTATACTAAATTTGGTGGAACTTGATTCGAGGAATATTCTTGTTTTTATTGAATTCTTCGCGCACGTAGAGTTGGAGGGATGTTTTGGTGGGCTACTTGCAGGCATAGACGTATTTCCAGACTTGGCGACTAAAACGGAGAATAGACCACTGCAATTCCGATCGAATAGCCATTATATAATTATGGTCGATGCGATCACCCCTATATGACTAAATCGCAGTGATTCGAGATAATAAGTGTATTCAAATTAAAGTTAAAAATAAGATTAATAAAATCGACGACAACGAATGCAGCTCACGCCAATATTCTTCGTATCGGCTGTAATCTTAGGCCTCTATATTATCATTGCGGACCTGGCCAGTCGCCAAACTCAGGTAGAGAGCCCATCACCCAAATATCAAGAGTATCACTTAGGCTGCTATTTGACCCATCAGTAGCTCACCAAGCACTCAGATATTCTACTGAAATTGAAATAGCTGCAAATTAGCTCTGAACAGGCAAGGTCCCAAGTAAATTCAATAGAGATCAGTGACAATGGATTAAACAAAAAGTCGCTTGAACTTGCGCGTAGCTTTTAAATCTACATCCAAGAAATTTAGCATGAGAAGGATCAGATGAGAAACCAATTTGAACTCGGAAAGGCACTGAAGAACTCATATGATTAATATAAGACCTGCTCTGACCATATTTCTGGCTCCCTATCATTAGAGGAAGGCGAGTGCACTGATAATTGGGAAAGATACTCTAAATGTTAGGGCCGTCTATAGGTACTGCAATCCAGGCTGAGCGCGAAGCTTACCAGCAAAAACGGAATCACCTTGAAAATGAAGGACCTACTTCTGAATATTGACTCGAAACCGCGCCAAAGCATGACCTCGAGGACGAAATTCATCAGAAATTCAAAATCGCATCTGACTTAATCACCGCCGAGCAAAAGCAGCTCGAAAACTCAATCCAAATCATATTGAAGAAGATACCCAACGCCGAGTACAGTCTCGCAATAGCCAGGAACAACACCAAACACGCTCAATAGTCCTACCTATAATGCCATTCCCGTACTATTTTATGATATTGTAGACCGCCATTAATTCAGGTTGTGCGAAGAACTATCGTCCTAAATCAGAGGGCTTGGCTATGGTTCTATTGAAAGCTTAGGCTTGAAAGTGGATAAAAAAAATAAGGCACTGAATCGGATTCAGAGTATGCTGAATTAAAATGCGGGAGGCAATGAAGCCAGGATTTAGCTGCGCCAGTTGTATGATAAATAATTTATTGAGTACATCAAGCTTCATAGACTGTACATAGAGACGAAGGCGAAACTGGTCAAGCACTGCGGCTGCACTGAAATAGAAGAATAGACATTGAAGAAAAACTACTAAACAAGGAAGGAGGAATTGAACATGAAGTCGAAATAGTATGATGAGCTGCTCGCCAAGAAAAAGACATCCGATGGGTTGGTTATCGATATTCGCCTGAGAAGAGAGAATCTCGAGAAGGATTACAGGGAGAAGTTAAAGCAGAAAAAGGATGACTCTTCTCAAAGCGAGTCGTAATCTCTCAGCAAATTGGAGCAGCTGGCAAATCTCTAAAAAGAAGATAAGGCCTTGGAAATCGAAATACTAAACTACCAGAGTGAATTCTCAAACCTAGCCCAATAGTGTGAGCGAATCAAACGAAAACTGGGGGAGAAACTGGTTTATATCGATGAAATTGGGCAGTGCATTCGATCCAAACAGTTCTACCTCTCGCTGGAGGAAAAGTACGAGCAAATCAAGAAGGGCAACCCCTTAAATACAGTGCGCAAAAGTACCTTATTCAAGACCAAGCTCGTTTAAAATGCTCGGAGGCATGCAAATCAACAATTAAATTGAAAGTCAACGAAACTATCACGAATAACTCTGATCGCATCATTTATGAATTCATCCATAAGAACGCTCTTTCCGTATTTTGTTCTGTTTGACAAACTAAGTGGTAGCATTTATTAAGCAATATGAGCATTCTTATTATAATTGCTTGAAAGTATCCTAAATTCCTAAGTATTTACATGTATGATATGTATGATTTATTGATCTTGTTTGAGAATCAATGCTTGGTTGATTCTTTTCAGATTTTAATTGTGTCGAAGCATCATTAAGTTACTATCAAATGGAGAGAAAGACTGCTGCCAAAATCATATCATATTTGGGAGCTGCAATCAAGTCAGGTCAAGGCTTGGATGGAGTGCAGAATGGCCCCAATGCTATTCGCCAATCCGGTGTTTTCAACTTACTCAAGGATCGATACGAAACACAAATTAAAGATTATGGGGACATCCTGGATGATCACAGCAGAGCGCCTACAACTAAAAAGATCGGCGAATCCAGTTTTAAAAATTTATAAATCCTTGACCCAACTCTGCATAGCCTTTCCTCAAAGATAGAGAAGATTCTCAACGAAGAGAAGCAGGAGCACATTATGCTCACAGTCGGCGGAGATCATTCGATAGCCACTGGCACGACTAAGCATCGCATCGACTCTCCAAAAGGCATATTATAGTGCACTCATAGTAAAATGCGTCTGAATTGAATGCCTACACAATTCATGGAATGTTACACAAATATCCTAAAAATTTAAAGATAATTTGGGTCGATGCTCATGCGGATATCTTAGATATCAACACCACAAGTTATACGGGATATCATGGTACTCCCCTGGCTCATTTTATATATCGGCTGGAGATAAATAAATGAAGGTGAAATGAAAACCATGAAAGATTGGGGCATCCGCTACTATACCCCTGACGCGATCGATATGTATGGAATCGGGTAAGTCATGAGGAGAACACTTGAATATTTGGACCCCAAGAATGATCCCAATAATGTGTTTCACATTTCCTTTGACATTGATGCGCTGGACCCCTACCATGCTCCAGCAACAGGCACAACAAACAGGGGAGGGCTATCAGTTCGTGAGGCCTACCATATAGTTCGAAGGACAGTGCATGAGAAAAAGCTGGTTGGTATGGATTTAGTTGAGATCAACCCCTCTCTATAGAAAAAGTTTCGTCAAAACCTGTGGGGGGATACTCACTATGCAGCAAACATGAGCGAAACTGTTGGAGTTGGAGCCGATTTGCTATAATCGTTATTTAATCAAGGACTTCAATGATAATTCCCGACAAATTAAAGCATACATAATCAATAATTAATCATTGGCCCAATGCCCTATTCTTTTTGTCTTTCAGTGCTTGGATTCTGTTCTTGATGTCAGCCCTTTTTACGGGAGGAATAGTGAGCTAGTAGTTCCCATGCTACTCACCAACGCGCATGTTCATCGTGGCCAAAGATTACTAGCTCTCTTCGTTGCTGAGCTCTTCGACGGTCCTGAGCTTCTTTCTCAGGTTGATTTTCTTTTTGAGTCTCTTTTTGGGGTCCAGCAGCTACTTCTTGGGGATAATGTTATTGGTGAGCATATGCTGGGCAACTTTGGATCTGAGCTTGTTGCCGAAATTCGATAAGCTCTTAGACAGTATTTGGGAAGTGGCGCTTATAACTTTTTCGTATTATTTCTCCTTCTTTTTTTTCACTTATTGCTTTTAGATTTATTTAATTTTGAGTTCAATGACACGCAGGGCATTGAGGACTCGGTGCCCATTGGTCAGATTATGGTTGATATATGCCGAGCTGAATTTGGAGTTGCAGACCCTTTTCAAATTATATTTGATCAGGTAAATCAAGGCGGGGATGAGCCTGAATAAAAGCAAAAACGCAACTAAGCAAGTTGTGATTAAGATGATCACGTTTCTGGCGTATATCATTTCAGAGAGCTTGATCACAATGAAAGAAAACACTATGTTGGTTGAAATATACTGCAGTATGAATATATACTTCCTCCTCTCCCACTACCTCGCCACTGGGCTCACCCCATCCATATCCAGTCCCTTTGTTCCCCAGGAAAGATCATCTATTCTACAAAATGCGAAGATTTGCAGGATGTTGATATAGGTCGGTGTGTAGAACAGATATGAGAACAGTGATGTCACGCACTCCACGTATTTTTTCAGGCTGAAGGTCCAAATGATGGGCAGTGCGTGGCCGAACAATATGAAGAAGATCAGTATTCTCAGATAAAACAGGGGAATAATAAAATCTTATTTCCCTGTACCAGCAAAGGAGTCCAGCACTATTTCGTATGTGTTGTAGACCAGTAGCGCTAGTACAGCTAACCCATAGATGCCGAGAATAGTTGCTGCCTTGTAGTAGATTTGTTTGAACCGATTGTTGTTGTGGTTCACGAGCACACTGTAGAGCACCACCGAAAACACAATTATGATGTATATGAAATTGATGACATCGGGGATGGTTTCTAACACATTCTTGACATTGAAAATAGACACCCTATAATTATACAATTCGTAGTCATTCTTCACGATGAAGAACTTTTCAAATATTGGTACAATGTACTCTCTCACAGCTGAAATCAATGTGAGATTCATGGCGATATAGAATAGAGAAGGGCCAAGCCATGTAATCTTCTGCACAAAACTGTAATAGTAGAGCTGTATCAGGAAAATGCAAGTTGTGCGCTCGTGACTGTGTTGGCGCACATAGTTGAAAGCAAACCATGAACCGTTGATCCATCTTCTCCTTTGGCCCAGCAAGCGAGTCAAGGATGTGACAGGATCGACTGAAGACTCAGCATCCGGCAAGTAATCCAGGTCGTATCCAAGCGCATGTATCCCCAAGCACATAATACGATCCTCTGCCAAATACATGTTAGAGTCCTCCAAAGAGATGTCTGCCTGGTCAGTGGTTGCGGTTTTTAAATACCTTTTCATAATAGTCTATGACTCTTCATCTTCGATTTCGCTCGCGAAGGAGAGTTCCCTTTCTGTTTCAATCATATCATAGTTCTAGTCGTAGACTGGGTCTTCCACTCCTTTGAATGCAACACTTTTCAAGGCTTTCCATCGATAGCCTGAAAATGCACCAGGGAGCACGTGAATATAACCGAAAGCCGCTTCAAATGGCTTATCAAGCATGTGGGCAAAGTGGTATTAGAACTGCTGTGCTCGCTGGACGGTCACAAAATGTTCGAAGCACTTTGTGAGGCAAGTGAGATTCTATTTATCGAATCCATCATCTCTATAGCCCAGGTCATCGGAGGGGTTTTATAGTTGCAGTCCCATATAGCCACAGACTCCTCCACATTTGGCCTTTTTCTCCATGTGAGCCCACATCTTATAAATAGCATCTTGATGTGGTTTGATACCGACATCCGTGAGTATGCAGTATTCAGGGTCGAAGAGCTTGCAAAACCCTTAGAAAAATAACATGTGAGATGACAACTTTCCTTAGTTCTTATGTTTCACAACAAAGAACATGTAATTATATTATTTTTTGCCATCGCTCTTTTTGAACTCATATTCCTCTTCCTCCATGATATCACGGGGATTCCTCAAATCGTCAGCCTCGAGCCTTACAGGGTACAGAATGGCTTTATCCTGCCTTGAGTCAATGTATCTCTTGCAGAGTATTTCTGTTTCGTGGATGGCCTCGAAGATGAGCTTGACCCGGATATTCTTTTTGGTGGAGAGGTACTACTGGATTTCGTCCTGCGTATCGAAGTACATATTATTTTCGACACAGAAGTTCAAGCACAATTCCTCGTATTTTTTATTGATGTCGTGCGGCAGTGAGTCGATCCTTATATTCTTTTACTTCTTGAGCTTGTTGATTTCTCCGAGGAGCTACTTGATCCTGATGTACTCTATGTGCTGGTTCTCGAATAATTTGACCTTGAGTTCGCCCAGTTCCTCCTCGGTGAAGAGGCAGATATCCTCGTTCTTTTAGTTATCGAAACGACTCAAATGGAAATCCTTCTCTTCGATTTCTTTGAAGTACTCTTCGAGTGACTTGCCGTAGGGCTTGTGAACGAAGCCGTTTTTGATATCGATTTCGTTGAAGAAGCTGATCATGTTTTCTGTTTGGTCCTTGGAGTTATTTATTTTTTAAATGCCGTCGAAAATGACGGTCAAGATGATCTCGTGAGGCAGAATCCCAGCCTTTTCTGCGAAGGTTTTGTAGCTCGATTGAATTCCCTTTATGGTACTCTTTAGCATGTGCTTCGGCTCCGAGTACACGCATATACATATTGCTAACTTTATGCGCCTCTTGGGCGTCTTTTTGAAGAGAGACAGCAATCCATGTCCCGCCGGATGCTGTCGCTTGTTCTCGGGAGTATCTGTCTTCCTAAAGGACTTAATCTAATCCTCGTCGATGTTGATAGGCAGTACTTTCTCTTCTTCGAATCGATCGGGCCGGTTGGAGCTTCGCTTAATGACCTTCAAGCCTTAATCCTTATGCAGCTTGATTTCGGAAGGCATGAGGAATATTTTGGGAAAGAAGTCTTGTTTTTCGAGTATGCGATCGTAGTCAGGCTATTCGAGGATTTCGATATTTTCTCGCTGCATTGGTTTTCTAATGCTGAGATTATATAATCATATATGTGTCAATTCGTGGAAGCGTTCGCTATTCAGGGTATCCTCCCAGATATCTGCGGCAATGCTCTGCAGAAACTAAGTCTATCATGGCTCTGGCGATATTTGGCAGTAATGGCCAAATAATATTATGAGGCTTTACTGGTTTGGCCCAGTTACAATCCATAATATTTGAATGCTTATATACATATTTATGTCTATTTAGAATAAGTAACATCGACGATTTCATTAGTTCAGCAAAGGATAATTGAAGCGATATGAGCTTCCATGATTATATCAAACCAATCTCCATGATCTTATTCCTCATATTTCTATAGACACAACTGCTTACTTCTTAAATTTTTATGAATAATTATTTTATTTGGGGAATAGTTGCTGACCTTTCATTCTTAATTATTCTTTGGCTCGAATGGAAATGTTGCAATATGTTGGTTTCACAGATTGGAAAAATTGTTATGTTTTATGGCTTCGATCGACAAAGTGAGCTGCATAATAATTAAAAATTAATAACGCGATTCTTATGTATTGATAAGAATTTGCTCAAGAAACTATGGGTAGTGGAAATAGTTGCATTCATTGAATCATGGAGGGACGCTCTGAAAGCCAAGCTGACAATTGGGCAATTGAAAGCTACTGGTAATGACCAACTATGTCAAGGCGTTTAGTTAGTTTTAAATGTTCTTCAAATTAGCTCCCTCGCTCTTTATGCTAGCTTGCTTGCTCTTTAACGAACCACTCACATGAATGAATGATTACACATTGTTCTTTTACTCGTTCATTAAATATTATTGAGACTAAACTGCAACGCCGACATTAAAAAATTATTTCCACAAAGGCATATAATGAACAATAATTATTAAAACAGTATAGTCTTAGCATTCGCTCGAAGTAGATTGATTGAGTTAGCATCGTAATAAAGCTCAGGATAGATAATCAGTTTGGGGCCTACTCCTGTTTGTTTTCTTCCTAGGTATCTATTTCTATGTCATTGTTTGGGATGGTCTCAATTTCGAACATGCTCCGACCAAACTGCATCTGAAATGAGTCGCAGAAACTCTCTCGAAAGTTTTCGATGTACTTTTAGTTATTAATGTTCGCTAAATTTATCTTGCACAGTGCTTCAATTGCACCTTTCGTGGCGAACCTGTAGGTCTGGTCTAACTTAATAAGGGTGCCGAATTTAGATTTGGTATCTTTGATGTAAAACTATCCATCGTTGAGTGATATCTCGGCATGGGCTCGAGACACTGAAATGTCGTTTAATCGAATTTAGCAATGGTAGGCCCGGCCGATTCGGATAGGAGCTGAATCATTCGGACTGGTGCCTTTTGCGATTTTTGGACAAATCAAATAAAGAAGCTTTTCTTACTTGTGGGGAAGGGCATTGATGAAGGAAAGCGACTCCAAGAGGATGTATGGGCCATTAGGTTTCTCGATCGTCATCATTTAGATTTAGTTGCCAAGAGACCGAAAAGTTCGGGGGTATGGGTACTTGCAGAGCTAGCAGGAATATTTCGTGAAATTGTAGGTAGAAATTATTTAGTTGACCTCCTTTTTCATCTTGCTGTTTATGCACTTCTTCAGGCACTCCAGATGTATCTTGAGCAACGATCCTTTGCATAGGCATGGAGATATCAGCGGATCTTCAACACTCTCTTCCACTTCCAGGCAAATCTTACACCGGACTTATTATTCTTACAATACCCGACCCCCATCACCCTCTCTGTGTGGGAACTAGATATCGAATATTTAATTGTCTGTGGGAAAGTATTTGGTAGTTTTGGCTGGTTCGGCCTCATCGCTCCTCCTGATTTATAATACTTTGAATTAGACTCTGCCGAGCTTGATAATATTCCCGGCCTCTACAAATATAAGCGAGAGGGTTACTTAGTATTTCACCAGGCTGGCCGCGCAGGGACTTATACAAAGATCTCTTTGGGTCATGAGGCTATTCGCTGTTTTCTGCAATGGCTCTGGGCTCAAGCTTGTAGAATTTAGCCTTCTTGTGCTCGTTGTGCTCAACACTGAGTGTGGCAATGCACTCGAAGTCAGAGAACTCGGGCAGTTGCGGATTGCTGGAGGGGTTGTCTTGGAATTTGGTAAGGGGCTCTAAATTAGAGGGGAGTTACTGTCGATGCTCCTCATTAGCGAAATCGAAGAGTCAATATAAAAGGTCTCGATGGAGTAGTTGTCAGGGGTTGTCTCATAATCGAAGAGCGCATGCGAATCTTTGTTCCATGTTGTGATTCTGATGCGAATATGCTCGTTGTCAATGGGCTTTGAGTATTCTGGCTCCTGCATGCGATAACGTTTGTGATGCTGAAATCTATTATATCGGCAGAGGCAATTTAGCATCACGATAAATAAATCTATAATATTTCGATATTTAGCTTCACCTCATTGGCTTTGCTCCTGAAGAAATTTATATAGTATTTTATTCCATCACTGATCATGCCAATCCCTTTTATATCTACACACACACAATCCATGTTCATTATACAGTGCATTGTCGGCTATGCACCACTCCGCTGCTACTACTAACTAAACTACATATCAGTATCAGTATAATTATATACGATAATTAAACTATTGAGAAATAAATAGTATATTTGAATCCTGCAGTTTAGATTGCTTATTATGGGGTTGGGGTTGGGGTTGGGGTTGGGGTTGGGGTTGGGGTTGGGGTTGGGGTTGGGGTTGGGGTTGGGGTTGGGGTTGGGGTTGGGATTAAAGGGAATCTAATTCATTGATGAGCAATTAATCTGGACATTTATAGATCGTGATATTGAGGCTTATTATAAAGATTGTAACTTTCTAACCGATGTCGGAATAAGTTGTAGAAAATGCGCCCGAGGAAGTCCCTCCCAAAACTTAGGAGCAGCTCCTCGAATAGCAGAAGCTCAGGGAAGAAGAGTAACGGGCCAAGTAAGAAGAAAGAAAGCGAGTGGAGGAAGAACGCAGAGTTAAAAAGTAATAGGACATGAAGAAATTGGATTAAGCCCTCAAGGATTCCTTATCATTGCTGTCGAAGACTTCTGACAACAAAACACTCGCATACTCCAAACTCACGTTGGCTTAGAAATAGCTCGAACGAGTATTCCCGTCGATATTGAAATTCCAACATATTCAGCATGTTGACATCAGCACCAATGCGATAGCTGACGCGTCTATACTCACAGAATTCCAGCACTTGCTCACTCTGAACTTGGCTAAGAACCAAATTGATAGCTTAGAAGTGTTTAGCAACAATTAGCGGCTCGTTTCATTGCAATTTTTAAACCTTTCAGGGAATAAAATCAAACATTTAATTCAAATCGGTCTGCCTTCACTAAAGAAGCTGACTCTTTCTGAAAACGAAATATAGGCAGTGCATGAATGGAAGGGACATGCGACTTTGTAGATTCTCGAACTCCGCAAGAATAAACTAAAAAAGCTCAAAGGCCTTATCAACTTGAAATCACTCAAAGAGCTTTACATTTGTGAAAACGAGCTGACTGACATTCGTGGGCTGGAGAATCTGCCTCTGCTCGCCAAATTGTCATTGAGAATGAATAAGATTAACATAATCATGTCACCATTTCCGTATTTGCCGAACTTAGTATACTTGAATTTGCGATAAAACCAGATATCGAAGATTTAGGAATTGAAAAAAATCGATGATCATGTCTCTGATGTGAACTTGCTTGCGAATCCCTTGACTGATTAATTTGGAGAAGATTTTAAGAAGAAGGTCATTGACGCCTCGCCTCATTTTATAAGACTGAATAAAAGCCCAGTGACTGAATAAGAACGCGTGGCATTTGAGAAGGAGAGACAATAGCGCCTCATCCAATAAGAAAAGTAGCGAAGATAGAGGGAATAAGAAGAAAGGGCTAAAGCTGCCGAAGGAAAAGAGCCATAGCCATAATCATGATCCTAAAATAGCATGAATCGTATAATTAAATAATTTATAGAATAGTTGCAATGCTTGAGATGTAACTAACTGAAGCGCAACTTGAGGAAGTTTACAATTGGGTTGATGAAGTGCCATTAACGCGACCGAAGAGAAATATGGCTCGTGACTTTTCCGACGCAGGTATTCGCCATTCGATTTTGCAGTCCTCTTCGCCTAAATTATTGAGCATTATAATCCGAAAGTGATCGAGCTCCACAATTATGCCGCAACGGGGTCCCTAAATGAGAAAATTAACAATTGGAAGACCTTGAACAGTAGGCTATTTAATATCGCATTAGGAAAAGTGTTACCAAAACTGAGAATAGCATTAAAGAACGAATAAATTGAGGGTTTAGCAAATGCAAACCCTGGAATAATTTAAACTTTGATATACAGATTCAAGAAGTCAGTGGAAAAGGGGGATTTTTCATCACCTTCTGTCGTATCGAAGACGAATACCACAATGTCATTTCCAGTATTTGAAGCAAACAACAAGCCAAGGCCCTTTAATAAAATGCCATACAAAGAGATGTACCGAGTCGATTATTGTTAGTAAGAACGAGAAGCCAGTGAAAGAGTTGGTGAGCGCTAAGGACGAAGAAATCAGTCTCCTCAAAAGCCAGCTGGAATTGTTAGTGTCCAAATCGAGCAAATTGGAAGAAATCCTAAAAAGCAAGGACCATGAAATCGAAGAAATCGTGCGCATGATAAAGGACAACAAGAAAATCTGAAGATCCAGCTATTGATTTGAATATGAGGTATGATGACAGGTGCGATGCTCGCATTTAAATATTGGGTCTATAATGCATTCTCTTTATTTATCAAAGCCTGCCATAAGTTCAATGGGGAAGAAATAAAAGAGTGACACTTGCAGCAAGATCGGCTGGTGCAAAAATCATCTTTTTGAGTTGAAACCAATCAAAACCAATTTATATTTTAGAAAGTCACAAAAATTGCGGTTCTGCCCCAGACACAAAAGGTTTCACATCGATTAAACTTAGAAACTCAAAGCAGTTTCAAAGCATCAGGCCGCAAATCAATAAAGACAGGAAATTCTACACCCCGTCATTCATTCTCGAAGAAGAGCAAGTACTGCATCCCTAAATATGAAGGAGTTTTATCACTAAAACGATTTGAACATGCAAAAAAACCACAGGGAGAAAATCGATGACCTGTGCTAAGGCAACACCAAGACCATAGTACAACCATATTCAGTATCTGTCTCAATTTAGGATGCAGCCCAACAGACGCATTCAGAATGGATAGCATACATTCTATTTTCTCTGTTTCTATATGTAGATGGTTCCCAATCACGCCAGGAAGAAAAAGTATTGTTCTGTTTGCTGGGAAGAATATGAGGACTATCTTGATGTACATCATTGTCGCAATTTAGCATATTAACAAATCTGCCCATAAGCAGAATATCGCCAAAAATAAATTCTCAGCCTTCATCAGGTAGCTCGAGCAGCAGTACCGACGATCCACGATCCCCAATGAGAAGAATACGATTGATGAAACTGAGGAGGTACATGTGGTCGATCCGAACAAACATCATGCAAGCGATGAAGCTGAGTCAAAGCAAATCGCCGAACAATTGAGAGATTTCAGTAAAGGACTCTTAGAGAGGGAAAATTATCCTCTCTGATTTCATGCAGATTTATATTGCTAGCTTTGCATTGCGTTCATCAGAAACAAGAAGATCAGAGCTTCTGGGTATACTGATGCATTCCTAATTGGTTTACAATATCCCATAAATCCCTTATCATTATCTCTCGTATCATACATTGCAATTAAGCAGCGCAGATAAAATAAAATATTTCATAATTCGTGTTTATTGTAGAGAAACAAGAGATCAATGACAGCAATAGAATATTGTATTGAAATCTAAGATATATTGAATTGAATGCTCATCAAATGTTGAGGGTCACTTCGATTTGGTCACCTTGTTCAATTGTGGTCTGCTTGAAATCTTACATATCTTCATCAGGGACATACTCATTCTATACATCTTTGTATAGTTATCTCAGATTTGTCTACGGATTGACATGGCCACTCTCTCTAATCTGTGATCCATTACCTACTGGGATAGTCAAATTTGACGGCCTTTTTTTTGATGTCCCAGTTTGCGCCGCTGCATCATTTTAACCTGAAGGGAGTTAGTTCTTTATTCCTGAGTCTTTAATATCAGAGCCGTGGCCTTTTATATCAGAACCGTAGCCTTTTATGCCAGAACCGTGACTTTTATTCAACTATTTTTGGTGGCTCGACTCATGAGGTTCTAAAAGGCCTTTTTCAGCAGGTTTGTAAGCATCTTTACCATCATAAATAAATAAATCTTTGTTCTTTTCTTGGGAGGGCACTAAATATTTAACTTCGTCTGGATTCTTTTAGAATTTTTATGGGTCCTCATGTATAATTGCATTTGACTCTACTTTTGGGAGTGCTGCTTAGTGAGACTTGGGCTTCATTGGATCCTCTTTGTCTATTGCCTTAGTAGGCTTGTTGCCTGGCTTGGGTCCTTATTTGCCACCGGTACAACCCATTTACAGTTAATAGTTAATCAAATTGAAATAAATTTATTGTAAATATTAATTCGACACGAGAACAAACTTACTATACTGATTATATTATTTTTAAGGCAGATGATTTTTGAGAGCATCAACTTGACATGGCTGATTCATAACGATTGAACAAATTTAAAATAATGTAGGGAAATGGAGAATGATGAGATTTTATATATTATGGAGAACAATCGGCATTTACTATGGCAAGTAAATCAGGGTCAACATTGAAAAAAAACTTGAGCATCAAACATAGCAGGGAGCTGCCAAGAAAGTCGAAGCAATTAAGTTGTCGTAAATGAATTATATGATTATAGTGATAATAATTAAGCTCTTACATTATTTATACGAAGGTCTCAATGCTTCTGCTCCTCCTCTTTCTAACAATGATTGTTTCGCGCGTTTCGGGGTTGACTTGCTCTACATTCTGTGTGTACTCATCGACTGCGGATCTGTGCGTCAATACTCTAAGCACGGGCTGCATCGCCTGCGACTAAAGTTACTTTTATTATAACACGACCACCGGACTGTGTACATTGCTCCCAGCTGGTATATTTAACACTACTATTGTCAGCAATACTGGCAGCTGGACAACAGGCATATATACTAGTTTTTCAACTTTTGAGTCTGCAAGCTACAACAAATTTTTGTACAATACTGTCGACAGTGTCACACTATCTCTGCCCACGGGAACTTATGGGGTCAGAGTAAGATTGACTGTTATTGATAATACGGGGGTAGGGGGTTGCCGCCTATTTATCAGAGTTGGCTTGACTAATCAAGAGTGTCTCATACGCCCAACTCTCAGCAATCCATCATACGTTCACACCAAATGGATTCACACAACTTAGTTCGTCAGGCAAGCATACAATTCATCCCTATCTATCACTGTCCAACGGCAGTAAAGCTCTCCATCTTATTATAGCTCTTTTTCAACCCACTACGGATTTAGGGACGTTGTGGTGTTAGTCGCACAGTGTGGCGTGGGTTGCACGAACTGCTCGAGTCTGGATGATTGCCAATTGTGCAGTGTTGGACTTCTATTGGACAATAACACCAAAAAATGTATCAGCACCTGCTTACCCGCCACCTATATCGATGCCCTTTTCCCTAACTTATGCGTATCATGTTCCCCTCTTTGTCTAAACTGCACGGTCTCATCGACATTCTGCTCTCTCTGTGCCGACTCAGGGCCTTATTAATCGTTCCTATTAAACAACGAATGTCACTAAAATTGCATATCAGGGTATCTGCCGGACTACTTCGAGCACATATGCACCTGCCCTATTGGCTACTTCTAAGTTCCTTTCATCTGCACACCCTGCCATGCGTATTGTAAAGCTTGCACTGGGCCAACCTAAACTGAATGTTCTTCATGCAAATTAGGGTCCTATCTCATCAACGGCACAACGACATGCTCTCCAGAGTGCCCCATCGGTCAATATGAATTCTTTTTGGACGAGTTGGCGCTTTGCTACATTTGCAACGCGAATTGCTATGAATGCGATGCGAATACCACGAAATGCACTTCATGCGCTTTTGTTACGCCTCTCACTATTACTTACCTGTAAAATATTACCACTGACACATGCGTGCCCGTGTGTCCAGATGGGTACTAGGGAAACAATGCAACTTTTGTATGCGATAAGTGTTTGCTCGGCACCTACAGCTATCAAAATGTCTGTTATTCGGAATGCCCGAAATTCTACACTCTCAACGAGTAGCTTCGAGCTTGTGTGCTGAAAGGGGGATACCCATTGAATTTGCGAGTGGAAATATTCAACCAGTCCTCATTCAAACTATCAGTGAAGTTCGAAGAGTCCTTGAACAGTAACTCCCTGAGTAGCTTGCAACTTTGGTCATCGTTCGTTAAGGTTTATTTCATCAAGTAAGCGGATCCGCAAACTATCAGTCGAAGGCGTTCCTTATCAGAACTGAGGAAGATGTAGGCTTTTGGAGAGAGACAGAGTTAGAGTAGGCTGCTCCAGTTCTCATCAGACATCGCGACTGCCAAACTTGTGCAAATTGCCAGTGCTGATGTATCTGCTGATGAGCTAGTATTATACACAGAGGGAGTGCTGCAGTCAGATTTCGAGGCATCTTTTAGGTTCGAGGTGATCTTCGAGGACAATCTTTTCTCTGCGGGCAATGCCATGTACACGATCCGTGCCGCTGAGTCCACAGATGAAAACTCCTGGCTGATCAGTGAGTACTATGACTACACACTCGTCCCCGTGCTTTATGTGGGCGTCGTCTTGGTTGTTCTGTCCGTGATGGCATACTGCATCGGGATTGTTGTGGGCTTGAAGGGGATGATGGCTGTTGTGACCATCGAATACATCCATATGATGCAGATCATTGGGCTCATGCTCTACTCAATCTACCCAAGGTCCCTGTCTCTCGCCCTGTACAGCTTCTTATCCGGTGTAAACTTCTCGAACTTCGATTTCATTTACAATTTGCCCAAGTAGTTAATACAGCCATGCCAGGGATCGTGCATTTCATTGGCCAGCTTCGCATTCATCCAGGGAGACATGGATTGGCTACGATTGATGGGTTCGGTAATGTAGCTCGTCGTTGGTTTCCTCCTCATTGCAGCAATCCTCTACTATCCGAAATGTTCCCGGAACATATCGAAGATGATCGCGCGTTCGGTTATCGAGCTCACAATCCTGAAGGCAATCCACAGTTGGTTTGGCTCCTTCGTGTTCATCATCCTCAACTATGGAGAGCTCTCCTCGAAGAGTCTCTACTTTGCCACTCATGTGTTCGGGTACCTCGTCTTCGCTCCCATGCTGGGTCTCTACCTGAAGAACATCTACAACATGAAAAGTTAAAGCAATTTCCTCTATGGCCATTATAAATACTGTAGCATATCTTTTGCCACTAAAGCATTGGTCGTGATGGTCGAGGTCATCATCTCGATGGCACCAGCGCTGCTCTCAACTGTCCTCGTGGTGATTGCAGGGGCGTATTGGGTCGCTATGGTGGGATGCGAGCTCGGCCCTGTGATATCCCTACCGAACGCTCGCGAGGAAGACCTCAGCTTCTAAATTCCAGGAAAACACTCAGACGACCAGGTTGGTGATAAGTTCTTCAGGAAGAAATCGACAATTAGCATGGAAAAAACTGATCTGCAGGCGCCCAACAGCCTAGGCCCAAACCAAACAGCAAACTTACACAGTAACTTGCCACTGGAAATAATGTTCCACAAGTACCTGCTGTTTTCGGTCATCCCCATCACTGCCCTGCTGGTCAGCGTCATCATTCTGGTCGAAGACCCACTTGTGACCATTCTGGTTGTCTCCATCATCTTTGCTCTCTTGCTCCTTTTGATCGCCATTGATGGCTGCTTTTTGCATTTCCTCTACAAAACTGTGGTCAACTCCCAATAGCCCAACGACTCGACGAGGAAACAGAGTTACGATGACGCCTTTACTGATAAGTTCAAACTCAATGCCACCGAGGAAAACTTTAAAGGGGAAGAGCTCTACGGGGATAGAGAGCCCAAGAACTTGTTTGTCGTCGAATAAGATCTCGGGGATGACATTGCCAATAAGTTCAAAGGCGCCTACCGAAGGAAGAAGAAAAACAAGGATCTAAGCATTGAAGATATGGCCAACTGATTATCCAATCTTTATCAATTTCCCATCTTTTGATGACGCAGCACTTCTGTCTAAGAGTGGCATATCGAATGAGTTGGCTTTGATTCGAAATTAATAAACTGATGAACAGAACTTTGGCACGTGAGATCTCTCAGGCTGCCATGCCACTTAACGATCCAAAGTGTTTATTCCGTCCCGATAGCAGATTCCTGATGAATTGGTGCTGTTGAATGTCTGCTGCCGACTTCTTTGATTGCGCCATCAAGATAGCGCTGTTTGCTTGCCAATTATCCGATCTATTTAAATGTTCGGCATGGCGTTTAAGCAGCAGAATTTCGAATTGGAGGCGAGCAAAGGAATGTCACCAATGGTTCCATTTTGTTGGCCAGCGAGTATTATTTTGTTTTGTTCTATCGGTTGGCTGTGGTGTTATATGATCTAGAATAGTTGGATGAGATACAATGAATACTACATAATATTTAATCATTCTGCATATTCTCATAAAAATACACTTCTTCCGAAGTTTGCATGGCACTAAATATTTAACTTCGTCTGGATTCTTTTAGAATTTTTATGGGTCCTCATGTATAATTGCATTTGATTCTACTTTTGGGAGTGCTGCTTAGTGAGACTTGGGCTTCATTGGATCCTCTTTGTCTATTGCCTTAGTAGGCTTGTTGCCTGGCTTGGGTCCTTATTTGCCACCGGTACAACCCATTTACAGTTAATAGTTAATCAAATTGAAATAAATTTATTGTAAATATTAATTCGACACGAGAACAAACTTACTATACTGATTATATTATGGGGTTGGGGTTGGGTTGGGGTTGGGGTTGGGGTTGGGGTTGGGGTTGGGGTTGGGAGAACAAATTTAAAATAATGTAGGGAAATGGAGAATGATGAGATTTTATATATTATGTAGAACAATCGAGCTCATGCCAACTAAATTCAATAAATAATGTATAATGAATTATATGATTATAGTGATAATAATTAAGCTCTTACATTATTTATACGAAGGTCTCAATGCTTCTGCTCCTCCTCTTTCTAACAATGATTGTTTCGCGCGTTTCGGGGTTGACTTGCTCTACATTCTGTGTGTACTCATCGACTGCGGATCTGTGCGTCAATACTCTAAGCACGGGCTGCATCGCCTGCGACTAAAGTTACTTTTATTATAACACGACCACCGGACTGTGTACATTGCTCCCAGCTGGTATATTTAACACTACTATTGTCAGCAATACTGGCAGCTGGACAACAGGTGGATGGACCACTTTATCGTCAATTTATGATTCTGTAAACTACAACAAATTTATGCTCAATAGTGCCGACAGTGTCACACTAGCTCTGCCCACGGGAACTTATGGGGTCAGAGTCAGATTGACTGCTATCGATAATACGGGGGTAGGTGGTTGCCGGTTATTTATCAGAGTTGGCTTCAATCATCAAGAGTGCCTCATACGCCCGACTTTCAGTGATCCCTCGTACGTTCATACCAAATGGATTCACACAACTTAGTTCGTCAGAAAATCATTCAATTTATCCCTATCTATCACTGTCCAACGGCAGTAAAGCTCTCCATCTTATTATAGCCAATTTTCGTCCAATCATCTCGGATTTAGGGACGTTGTGGTGTTAGTCGCACAGTGTGACGTGGGGTGTGCGAACTGCTTGAGCTTACATGATTGCCAATTGTGCAGTGTTGGACTTCTATTGGACAATAACACCAAAAAATGTATCAGCACCTGCTTACCCGGCACTTACATTGATACCATTTTCACTAATTTATGTGTACCAGCCTGCCATGCGTATTGTAAAGCTTGCACTGGGCCAACCTAAACTGAATGTTCTTCATGCAAATTAGGGTCCTATCTCATCAACGGCACAACGACATGCTCTCCAGAGTGCCCCATCGGTCAATATGAATTCTTTTTGGACGAGTTGGCGCTTTGCTACATTTGCAACGCGAATTGCTATGAATGCGATGCGAATACCACGAAATGCACTTCATGCGCTTTTGTTACGCCTCTCACTATTACTTACCTGTAAAATATTACCACTGACACATGCGTGCCCGTGTGTCCAGATGGGTACTAGGGAAACAATGCAACTTTTGTATGCGATAAGTGTTTGCTCGGCACCTACAGCTATCAAAATGTCTGTTATTCGGAATGCCCGAAATTCTACACTCTCAACGAGTAGCTTCGAGCTTGTGTGCTGAAAGGGGGATACCCATTGAATTTGCGAGTGGAAATATTCAACCAGTCCTCATTCAAACTATCAGTGAAGTTCGAAGAGTCCTTGAACAGTAACTCCCTGAGTAGCTTGCAACTTTGGTCATCGTTCGTTAAGGTTTATTTCATCAAGTAAGCGGATCCGCAAACTATCAGTCGAAGGCGTTCCTTATCAGAACTGAGGAAGATGTAGGCTTTTGGAGAGAGACAGAGTTAGAGTAGGCTGCTCCAGTTCTCATCAGACATCGCGACTGCCAAACTTGTGCAAATTGCCAGTGCTGATGTATCTGCTGATGAGCTAGTATTATACACAGAGGGAGTGCTGCAGTCAGATTTCGAGGCATCTTTTAGGTTCGAGGTGATCTTCGAGGACAATCTTTTCTCTGCGGGCAATGCCATGTACACGATCCGTGCCGCTGAGTCCACAGATGAAAACTCCTGGCTGATCAGTGAGTACTATGACTACACACTCGTCCCCGTGCTTTATGTGGGCGTCGTCTTGGTTGTTCTGTCCGTGATGGCATACTGCATCGGGATTGTTGTGGGCTTGAAGGGGATGATGGCTGTTGTGACCATCGAATACATCCATATGATGCAGATCATTGGGCTCATGCTCTACTCAATCTACCCAAGGTCCCTGTCTCTCGCCCTGTACAGCTTCTTATCCGGTGTAAACTTCTCGAACTTCGATTTCATTTACAATTTGCCCAAGTAGTTAATACAGCCATGCCAGGGATCGTGCATTTCATTGGCCAGCTTCGCATTCATCCAGGGAGACATGGATTGGCTACGATTGATGGGTTCGGTAATGTAGCTCGTCGTTGGTTTCCTCCTCATTGCAGCAATCCTCTACTATCCGAAATGTTCCCGGAACATATCGAAGATGATCGCGCGTTCGGTTATCGAGCTCACAATCCTGAAGGCAATCCACAGTTGGTTTGGCTCCTTCGTGTTCATCATCCTCAACTATGGAGAGCTCTCCTCGAAGAGTCTCTACTTTGCCACTCATGTGTTCGGGTACCTCGTCTTCGCTCCCATGCTGGGTCTCTACCTGAAGAACATCTACAACATGAAAAGTTAAAGCAATTTCCTCTATGGCCATTATAAATACTGTAGCATATCTTTTGCCACTAAAGCATTGGTCGTGATGGTCGAGGTCATCATCTCGATGGCACCAGCGCTGCTCTCAACTGTCCTCGTGGTGATTGCAGGGGCGTATTGGGTCGCTATGGTGGGATGCGAGCTCGGCCCTGTGATATCCCTACCGAACGCTCGCGAGGAAGACCTCAGCTTCTAAATTCCAGGAAAACACTCAGACGACCAGGTTGGTGATAAGTTCTTCAGGAAGAAATCGACAATTAGCATGGAAAAAACTGATCTGCAGGCGCCCAACAGCCTAGGCCCAAACCAAACAGCAAACTTACACAGTAACTTGCCACTGGAAATAATGTTCCACAAGTACCTGCTGTTTTCGGTCATCCCCATCACTGCCCTGCTGGTCAGCGTCATCATTCTGGTCGAAGACCCACTTGTGACCATTCTGGTTGTCTCCATCATCTTTGCTCTCTTGCTCCTTTTGATCGCCATTGATGGCTGCTTTTTGCATTTCCTCTACAAAACTGTGGTCAACTCCCAATAGCCCAACGACTCGACGAGGAAACAGAGTTACGATGACGCCTTTACTGATAAGTTCAAACTCAATGCCACCGAGGAAAACTTTAAAGGGGAAGAGCTCTACGGGGATAGAGAGCCCAAGAACTTGTTTGTCGTCGAATAAGATCTCGGGGATGACATTGCCAATAAGTTCAAAGGCGCCTACCGAAGGAAGAAGAAAAACAAGGATCTAAGCATTGAAGATATGGCCAACTGATTATCCAATCTTTATCAATTTCCCATCTTTTGATGACGCAGCACTTCTGTCTAAGAGTGGCATATCGAATGAGTTGGCTTTGATTCGAAATTAATAAACTGATGAACAGAACTTTGGCACGTGAGATCTCTCAGGCTGCCATGCCACTTAACGATCCAAAGTGTTTATTCCGTCCCGATAGCAGATTCCTGATGAATTGGTGCTGTTGAATGTCTGCTGCCGACTTCTTTGATTGCGCCATCAAGATAGCGCTGTTTGCTTGCCAATTATCCGATCTATTTAAATGTTCGGCATGGCGTTTAAGCAGCAGAATTTCGAATTGGAGGCGAGCAAAGGAATGTCACCAATGGTTCCATTTTGTTGGCCAGCGAGTATTATTTTGTTTTGTTCTATCGGTTGGCTGTGGTGTTATATGATCTAGAATAGTTGGATGAGATACAATGAATACTACATAATATTTAATCATTCTGCATATTCTCATAAAAATACGGGGTTGGGGTTGGGGTTGGGGTTGGGGTTGGGGTTGGGGTTGGGA
>NW_028281616.1:0-41561 GCF_059751285.1 Brachycentrus maculatus | reverse complement strand
TCCCAACCCCAACCCCAACCCCAACCCCAACCCCAACCCCAACCCCAACCCAACCCCAACCCCAACCCCAACCCCTTGGGAAACCAAGCTTGAATAATCCTGCATTCAATAAATAGCATTATCTATCAAAGAGATATAATAACTGTATCATATTGACAAGAGCTTAGAATTCATCATTCGAATTCAATTCGATGCTAATAGAAATTAAACTACTTATTATAATGCATAACTCAATGGGTAACTGCAATTAGGACAATCCTAATAACTAAAAACACGTTCTGGAACAAGCCTTACAGTCCGGCTTTACCAAAT
Source organism: Brachycentrus maculatus (assembly GCF_059751285.1). Taxonomy (NCBI): domain Eukaryota; kingdom Metazoa; phylum Arthropoda; class Insecta; order Trichoptera; family Brachycentridae; genus Brachycentrus; species Brachycentrus maculatus. The sequence goes on along the minus strand of NW_028281616.1, from coordinate 41,249 downwards.
AAAATCCTGTGCTGCCAGGAAAAAAGACTCCTTCACAGGTTCATGGGAAAGGGCACCAATAAATTGATGAAGAAGCGAAATCTGGGTAACAAATATCTTTGTTTTTGAACTCCTCGGAGTTCTTGCAAGGCATTGTGGGCCTCTTAAAAAATCTTTGCTACACTGCAGAAGACATGGACAGCATAGCTGAAGGAGTTTCAAATTTGATCGCCAGGACAAATGCATCCATAAAGTAGAAAGAGAGCGCCAAAATCGTATAATTTATGGCCAATCAATCTCAGCGAATCATAAATGGACAAGTTTACTATGAATAGCTCGTTAAAGAGTATAAATTAAAAAACCCGAACTCTGATGAGTCATGCTCATCGCATATATACCACTTGTTGGCGAATTAAGTCAGAGAGAGGTGCGATGATCAAGAAAACATTTACAGCAAACTCTCTCGCTCATAGATCGAAGAATTAGTGGAATTGGAAAGAATTTAAAAGCTTGTCGAGAAATTTGGAGAGCACTTTGAGCCCATTTATAAACAAATGAAGAGGAGTACTGAACAAATAAATTAAATGCTAGTAAGTTGTTTCTAGAAGAAAGCATTATAAATCAAAAGCTTCAAGTATGATTTGGAGGAACCGGAAATAAAGCTGATATCTGCGGTTGCTGTGGAGGCCTCCCGGTACTATGATAAAGGAATCTATTTGCTGATGGTTTATTTTGTGAAGTCAATCAAGAAGCTACACGAGCACGGCTGCTCCATATCTGAAATCTAGGATAAAATCAACAGATCGCTGACTGTAATTTCCCAGGATTACCCGATAGGCAAAGGGGCAAGTATCGGACTCTCATACCAAGAAGAACTCAAAGAGCTTTAGTTTCACAGCAAACTGTAGTTGAAGCCCATAATTCTGAAAGAAGGGGACAAAAGAGAGCAGCTTTCGCAGATTATCATGGCCTAAGCGAAAAAAGCCCACAAGAATAAGATTTTGCTGGAAGACTTAATTGAAAAGACTTGCCTTAGTAGATGCGTACGCTTTATGTCTGGCCTAAAGTTGAGCCCCGATCATCCTAGTGCTAAGGCTGAATCTAGAATTATCTAGAAGATGTTTTTCCTCAACAAAATAATCGAACGCAGCCAAGAGACCGAAATCAGTTCGTTTCTCGTTGACTAGGATCGGATCTGCGAAAGCACCTTAATTGATATTTTGAAATCGAGCAAATAAGTATTCTTCAATGTTTCTGATATGCTGCGGGGCAAATGTACTTTCGCCTCAATGAACGACATTATCGAGAGTGTGTAAGATATTAAATACTTCATGAAGGAAGAGAATAAGAAGTTCCCAGACAAATACAAGATTATCAGCGTGCGAAGTAGATTCACGCGAGATCCGCCAATTTCTGATGTCATCATGGTAGTAGAATTGAACCAATAGATCATAGCCGAGTTGCAGCTGGCATTGAACATCACCTAGACTGCCATCGACTTCAAACACAAAATTTATGAAATCAGCAGATCGAAGCTCTTCTCGAAGATCAAGACCATCTATAACTTCTATGAAGAGTATCAGGAGGAACTCAAGTGGCTCATTAAAAGGCATTTAACGATCACAGCCAGAAGCAAAGACAGCGCCAACTTATAACCCCAACAAAAGCTAATCCGCAATTATTTTTAAATTGGAGATTCCTTGGGAGAACTTTTCAGCCAAGAAGCTCAGAGCATAGCTCATCCCTTTGAATTTCTTCTCAAACAGCATAAACAGTCAGACATTTTATATATCAAACCCTCATTGCAGCCATTAATGAATTTCGTATTGGCCTAGAAAATTCCGACCGACTAAAGAAAATTGGGAGAATAAATTAGCAGCTGGATATAGGAAAATAAAGGAAATTACTCGAGAATTTACCAAGGGATCGTTCTCTTTCAAATAATTAAAAGCATTGATCTGACAACTCTATTTGAACGCTTCAAAAATGACAACAAAAGCTATTCTGTACTCTTCGCTGACTACTTCTCTCTCGATTTGTAAAAATATTCGAAGCTGTTGAATTCCTCTTCCAGATTATATGCTAAGAGTGTGTCACTCGAGGAAATATACTTGGTCGGAAGTTAAAAAATTAAACGAGTTTAAAAAGCAAGGCGATTCGTATGTTTGATGTATGGAGATGGCAGTCCTTAAAATTTGCAGCTCTTGTTAAATCAAAGCATAATATGTGAAAACTTTGAGCTTCAGTACAAAATGCCATTAGGATAAAACGTAAAAAATTATGAATTCTAATAAAAGAACTCTTTAAGCCTCTCTTTCCTTTAAGAGGCCATGTCCTGCGCAGCAAAGAGCGCAACGAGCAACAGTAAAATAAAAGTAATTTCGATAATTGAACTAAGAATAGCTGAAGATCTACTTGAGAGGAGCAATAAGGATAAGGCCAATGAAATTTTAACCAGAAACAAAGAAATATTTAAGAAGTTAGATTTCGGCAATTTCATCCTGAGTGAAGTTTTGCTAGCCGAAATTGCGCTTCTCGAAGGAAAATTTTAAGATTTCCAAAAGATGTATAACAGTGCCTCTAAAAAGGCATAACTACACGGAATGCCACTCAAGGGAAAGCAAATAGGCAGAACATCTTGGCGAATCGGAATAATCCTAAGGTAAAAAATGAGAACAGACAGATACATCGAACTCGAGTACTAGAAGGAAACATACAACATACATTTTAGAATGGCCCTTTCCTAATTCCCGATCACACTCACAAAGGAAGAGTTCATAAAGTTACAGACATTGATTCCATATTTTTAAAAGCTGAAACTGTCAAGGATTTCCCTGAAAGTGCAAACCATCAATCTTTCATCAGTTGGAATCAATAATGACGATCTGAAGACATTACTGAAGTGCAGCTATCCGAATTTGACAACTCTTCGCTTGGGTAAAATAATATTTACTTAGAATAAAATAAAATTAACGATGAAGGATGCGAATATCTCAACAAAGCTTTCTGTAAAAATTTATCAATCATAAACATAAGTAACCAGTATTTAATTTAGGGAACAATGATATCCATGGCAAATAAGAAATAAAACAAAAACTCGCTAAATCCTTCTTAGCACTTTCCCACATAGACTTATGATCAATTGCGAGATAATTCATTAAAAACATTAATCAGATCAAATTTAATTTATTCTAATTGTATCTAGCAAGTTTATTTGCACAACTTCGCATGGTAATGCAAAACTTGATTGTTGGTGTCGTTACATACATACATTTATCATGTATAAATAAGTGGCCATGAAAGACTTGATCAGATCAATCGTAGCCATTAAGAGGATATTGAACTTGCAGATATTGATACATTTGAAGCAATAGTAATTTATTATTTAGAAGAAATCATTTGGAGATGTTCTTTGCACTAACCTTGCTTATGATATTTACTGAGTTTTGGTTATAAATTTTCTTCTGGTCCAGCTTTATTTATCGCTTGATGTTGCGGTTCAGAATTACGTTTTCCAGCATGAGTTTATTTTTGCTCAAGACCTTGTCATTGAGCCCAGGGAATTTTTATTTCTTTCTCATTTTCACCTTGTCTATCTTGTCCATAAAGCTCAGCTGTTCCAAATCAAAAGGCGCGTTCTAGGCGTAGTTCTTCAAAAATAGGACTTCTTCATTTTTGTACTTTTGGTTGTGTCCGACATTCTTCAGGATCAGATTGTTCAATGATTCCATATTTTTACGCGTCAATGGAATTTTAAAGCTCGTGCGATGCCTCTTCAGCTATTTCTTCGAAGATGACGGCTTCATTTTAATCGGGATGCTCTGCGTTTTGGCCTTCTGTAAAGAATGCAACTCAAATATCTCCTCATGGTCATAATTTTAGTTTTTGAGTGTGCCAATAAGCTCTAACCTTTTTTCGATGTCTTGGCTATACACATATTTGTCCTTATTCAAAATCTGCTTCACTTTTGGGATCTTTAGTATTTACTATTTGTAGCTTCGCATTTTCGGTTCAGAGTAATTTTTTGACATTTTTCGAGAGGTACTTGCAATCCCGGACTCTTTATTGTCCGGAACGGCCAAAGAGGGAGAAAGAGGAGAGAGCTCCAATGCGACTTTATAATCATTTGCAACAGGCTGCAAACTCAAGCTCTATTATTCCATTTTGAGTTGTTATATAACATAACTAATCCTGATAAATGCAAAGACTGCTATTCAGTGTTAATTTATATTTGAAGCCTGAAAATGCATCTAAGAGCATTGAGAAAATCTGCTTACAAAGTATTTTCATACTCCTTCAAAACAATGACTCCCTAAGATTACTTGTATAACCAGCGGGATTCCACATTTGCGAAAAAAGCTCATGTTGCCCAACTCAAGCCATTGTAGAATGCCAACCAAGGGTAGGTATTCATATCGGATTAAATCCAATTGGTGGGAGTCCCCAAAGGAAAAACCATTAACAGATTCCAAGATAATGAAGATGTCGACATTTTTCAAGAACTATTGCTCGAGTGGGAGAGAGATCTCATTTATTTGCAGATTGACCCCTCGCCTTATATTGCCAGAGAAAGGTTCATCTCTAACAAATGCGCTATGGGGAAAATAGAAGACTACCGGCTCGACGGCGTGCAATTAATCGATCCCCATAAGCCAATTACATGGGAGTAAACAGTCGTGAACTTGCTATCAATGGATATGCTCAGAAATAACTCCTTGCCTTCTTAGACCTCCTACAAGTCCGGCTTTTATGGCTACTCTTATCCTTACATTCAGGAGAAGTAGGAGTCCAAGGCGATCACATAGAATTTCGTTTCCGAAATATCAAAGCAAATTCTCGATGGAAAAAGATCTTCTTCCAGCTTAATTGATAAAGTCCTATATACGAGTCTCATGGGTAAGCATAAGGTTATGCTGGGAGGGATGCCCGAAACTCTCTATCGAATGATTGTCGGCCAAGGAGTTACCGTCGAATAAATGAGAGATATATTTAAGCTCGTCATTACTAAAAACAAATAGTTTACTTTTCCCCTAACCACCCGAGATGCAGCGTAAAGATTTCTACCACACATTTTCCTGTTGCCGAAGGATCTATACATGACTGCAATGATGAAATAAGCGTTTCAGGCTGCCATGCAAATGGTTTCTATCGTAAATATTGAGCATTGGAGGCCAATCCAGCAATATTGGGTCGGCCCACCGCATGGAGTCAGTCTGACTGAAGCAACAAGGATATCTTAAGGGTTTCCGGGAGAGACCAATGAAGATTTAATTGAGAAGCAGGCAATTTTAGACGTGCTTTTATAAAGCAGAGTTTGGAGCCGAAACTATCTCTCCAATCCCTTCCCTTACATATTCGAAGACATCACAAAGATAGAAACTAAATAACTGAATAGCTATAAGCAGCTCTTCGCCAAACACTATAAAAAATACTCCTAATTCAGAAGTAGACAAATAAAGTTGCTGGATTAATCAAAGGCAGCACAATTTTCTCTGGAGGATTCTTCGAAGAGGACATTATAATAATTCAACAACATATAAACAAGCATGAAGGGCGCTCCATCCCTCTCACAATTCAGATAAAAAATGACAATGAAAACGGAAAAGAACATCAAAATTAACTCAAAGTGATTACTCTATGAACTCAGCAACATTATTATGACATATTCATATACATTCATTTATCAGTACGGCCTCCAACAAATAACACGCACTATTTAAATTTATTTAGAGAAATCAGTAGATTTTCAAGTCAATGACTAAAAGTAATTGAAACAATGGGAATTAAGAATAAACTATAATCCCGATGATCGATTGGATTATCAACCGAATCAGTATGCCACACTTGCAAATAGCAATTAGTATTTTGACTATTAATCATATGCGATCAGAAACTGTGTTTATTTCGTATGACATAATAAAGATTCATATCGAAAACAACAGAATAAATATATTTCAATGCATTCATTGCACTACTCTGATATCGTGCATTCATTATTTAAATGGGAAACTAAATCACGGGAACTGAGGGATCCAAGAAAGAAGAGATAGCGAGTATATTTTCAGCAAATGAAGAGCAGTAAGCTATCTGTCCCAAGCTGACCATCCAGCAGAGAGTCATTGGATTCTTGGCTTGCTCTGTTACTGGGTTTGTCATATCATGGATTCTTACATTTGTATTCATCTTCTCCGACTTCAATGTTGTCACCTATGCCGTCGTATTTTCGTTCTGCCAGATCCTGAACATCGCTTCCAGTTGTTTCTTATGCACTCCCAAAGGTCATCTGAAGGCCATGAAGAAGAAGTAAAGAATTATACCATCTGTGGTCTACGTAACAATGATTATACTCACAATCGTCCTTGCAGTGGCCACAGGAGTCAAAGGAGTCGTACTTTTATGTGTGGTAATACTCACCATTTCTTATTACTGGTACACAATCAGCTTCATTCCATTCGGCCAAAAGATTTTGAAGAAACTCTGTGGGCAATGCTTTGATATGTGAATTGCAATTATTTTGCTATCAAATAAGAAATATGTAGACAGAGACCATTTACACATTTGCATATGGGCTTTGCATAAGCTATAATAGCTGAAATGAATTGAATGTTCATCTGCGCAGAGCCTAAATAAATAAATAAACTATAATCACATCACATTCTTCAAATGAAGCCAAACATTCTCTTTTTCCTGAGGAACATGCTTTGCCTTTCTTATTCCGAGTATTAGAACATATCGAAGAACACTCGAAGAACCCCCTCAGTTTCTGATTTCAAGGATGCCTCTTGCAGTTATAATGTCTTGATCAAATTTATAATCAAAATGCGGATGTGCATGAACTTTTCCTTCAGCTCCGATATCTTCTCTACGTGCTTTGCCTTTTCAAGCTATAATTCGAGGATCTTGATGGTTACTCCTTGCCGATCTGAGAAGCATTATTTTATTTCCCTCTTCAGTGGCCGATCAATCACACTAAACATGCTGTTATTGAAGTCAACGTCTTCTTCAGCCTGCCCCATTCGAAACATTTTCGGGGCCTCATTGAGTAAATGGCTTTTATTAAACAAATTGCCTTCTTCGATAAGCTTCATATAATTATCCTTATGCTGCTTTAAATACTCTTTCTCCTACCGATCGAAGAACTGCTCACATTTCAACTGGTATTTATCGCAGGCTATATTCGCTAAATACTCAAAAACAATTTAAGTTTTCATTTGGTCGCAAATCTGAGAGGACATTCGAATAGTTTGGCCTGCTTCCTCATATTGTTCCTCATAAACTGTGAGCTTTCTAATTTTCCTGGTGAATGAGTCGATGAGTTGATTAAGCTTCGCATTGGTTTACCCTTGGAGTTTTTGTTGGTTCTAGGAATCTAGCTTATAACTAAACAGCGATTGATTTTATTTAGATAGCTATTGTATTCTGTGATAGTTTTCCTAAATTTATTTGCCATATTTTTATGTTTTGCTGCGAAGGGAGAAGAGCTGGTCATTCAGTTTCTCTCTCACCAGCTCCAGCCGATCGACTTACTTTCTGAGTTAGATTGTGTCCTCCTCGAGGACGTTGTTCGACTCATACTTCTCTTCGTAAGCCTTTAGGCTTTTTTGGAGATCGCTAATGATTTAGTTCTTTTACATTAGCTATTCTGCGAGCATTTCGAGACTGTCCTTCTTTTTTCTATTCTCCTTCTCCTGTCGTCGGTTGGATTACTCCAGGCATAGCTACAGATATCTCACTTCGGCCTTCAGTCGACGGTTGGTGACTTCGAGCTACATTATGAGCCGGGTCTGGTTTCTGTCCGGCACATTGCTTTTTATCAGCTGGCTGTTCAATTCTGAGAGTTCTTCCTTGATTAATCTGAGCCGCTACTCTTATGGAATAAGAGTGCTTTCATTCCAATCCAAGTTCGATTTGCTTCCGCTGATTTTATTTTATAGTCTTTTAACTGATGTCTGTTACGCTGGCAATTGGAGCTAATCTAGCTCGCGACTCTTTTGAAAGAGATTACATGAATAAATATTCTATAGTCCCAAAGAGAGAGTTTTTGATTTTAAAATGTTTGCAAGTGATATGATGGCTAATTTCTTTCCTGACCTTTGTTTGTAGATATCAAACAGAGATTTGACTCTGCTCCTTGAGATATATTCCAGAATGGCCACAAGCCGAGAAGCCCCTGAACCCCGCGGAGTGAGCTATGAAAACTGGCTTGCAAGATTAGAATTTTGGGAGTGGCTACAGACACTGGATTTAACCTATTTTTTCTTGTATAGTCTGATGAGCCTTTCATACTTTTGCACTAATTCTTCCTTCTGGACGCAACTGCTGCAATCCTGAGTTGTCACGAATTATGACTTCTTCATGCAACTAAGTTATCACTGGAAATTATATATATAAATGGTTATATTCGCCCTTATTCTAAATATTCAATATTTTCGGAATATCCGTCGCAGAACCCACCCACCACTTTTCAAGCTCTTCAATTTATCAATGAACCTTAGAGTCCAGTTCTTGAAATATTCAATTAACGATCAATATAATTAACGCATGAAAAGCATATCATAATGCCAGTAGTCGGCTATCAGTATGAGTTTATATTTATCCAATATGAGGATATATTAGTATAATTATAGCAGGGGAATGGTAGAGAGAAGGTGAAACAGCATTGGCTATGATTAATCATAGATCTTGTGTGTTTCTCATGCAGAATAATTATAATTAAGACTGCATCCCATCTTATCTTCTCCGCATTGACATTATTTATATGTGTAATTCGAAATATTGTCCATTCTTCAAGGACATGACATTGGGGTGTGAACTATTCTATATACTTTCCTTATGCTTCCGTATTTATATCCTGAATCATAGCTTTTAGCAGATTAATCATAATCTAAAGTTAATTAAAAATAGACGATTGCATTAATGGCACTTCCATACTGGAAAATATTCAAAAGATAGCATACTCGTTGTTGATGGAGCTGTCCGTTGGTAATAGTCCTGAAACTCACATATTGATACAGCATAAATACCTAAATAATTCCTAATTTAGATAATGCTTTCATTTAACGACGATAGTTTGTGAGATTAGAAGATCGAAGGAGTGTATTGATATAATAGCTGTATGGATGAATCATCTTTTCTTCTTATCTATATTTTGAGTGCGTATGAAATCCTTGATGTCCTTCTTTAAATCTTGAAAGTTCTGGTTGGTTGTTTACATATACTCGCGGTTACTTTGCCGATGCTTTTCCACATCTCCTATCTTTTTATGGAGTTGGATGAGTCCCTTGAGTTTTTAGTTTTGTTCTATTTTCTCCCATACTTATTTCGCCTGCACTTGCTTCTTGAGGTTCATGTTTGCCATGTATGCTTGGCTCGCCATTTCCTTATCAAGTAATAAATAATAAAACTTATGTAACAAAAGAGACTGCATTTGAGTATGCATAGATATATATCTATATTACATAGATATATATATATCAGATAATATCAATCCATGCTCTCCAGAGAGAATCGTTTGATAACCTCTATATATTAGATTGGTATTCATATTCAAATGAAAGACCGCTGGAAGATCCTGATCACATCAGTTTCAATCGCGATGGTCTTAGTGCTGATTATAGGATGCATTAGTGCTTCTTTTCAGAGGGTGAGCCTGCAAGAGTACGGAATACTCTATAATTAACTCTTCTATTACTCATCCGATGCAAGCGCCAGGGCCAATGGAAATTATCTCGTGGGAATCGACCAGAAGTTTATACTCTTCCCCAGGAACATCATTTCGCATTAGTTTGTTGCTGTGGCACTAACCAAGGACAAGAGCATGATTTAAATTAATGGCTACTTTGCTGGCCGGCTGATCAAAGATTAAATCAGAAAAATGTATGAGTTCTATGGGAACGAGTACCCATAATTCTTGAAGGCCTCGGTTTAATAGTTTACTCGAGAAGCCATCGAATACTACTCGCTCAGTGAAATTATTGGAAATCGGATTGCCGTTGACAACAACGTTCGGGGGTTCGTCTGCATGAAATTAGAACTGATTTACTCATGGATTCACTGCGACTATGTTTCATTGGGCAAAATCGGGGGTAATATCCCAAAGCCCTCAATTCTGCCCGTGGAGACGAGTTTCGAGGAGAAATTCGTGTAAGTGCTGAACAGGCATATCTCGGCACAGAAGAAAAAGAATATATTCACCTCGGGAGGTGCGGAGATGCTCCAACGAATTTCGAAACTGAATTCTCAAATGTTCTACAATCTGACTCGAACTCTGGTCGAAACTGTCACCAGTAACCCGAATAAGGGGGATGCCCTCCAACAATATATAAACGGCCCCAATTTTCCAACATTGACAACAGAATACTCATTTCAAGTATGATCTGTATGATTGCCCATCTGAACACTCTTACCATAATAATAATCACAATAGTATAATAGATATGATCAGAACTACGGCTGTTGCGTGAGTTTGGTTCCAAGCCAATAGATTGCATTTTTGAATAGTTCATTAGTCTTCCCTTGTTACACAATCTGTATATAGTCCATCAGACATTTGGCCGTTTGTTAATAAATAGCGCTGGTACCATCTGGATAATGGCCGATGATGATCTTTTTACATATGCTATGAACTCTTGATTTTAATTTCTTTAACTATTTCTAGTCGAGTTCTTGCTTCATGGTTGTGCTGATCAGCCAGCATATTCTGCTCAGATTCATGGATTATTGCAGTTGGAAGAGAGTGGTCTTGAAATCGAATACGGTTTGCTGTTTCACACTCGAGTCCTTCACTTGGGAGTGAACATTCTCTTTCTGTATGCAGGAATGAGAGACACTCGAGCCAATGCATATATTATAATTCGGCGAGATATTTTATTTGAGGTCCGGGCATAATAAATGAGAAGATTGATTGTTTCTTACAATCTTCTCGAGTACTTCGATGCCGATACTCTGATAGAGAGGATTACTCGCAATTGCATCAATTATTTCGACCTGCTCTTTGCCCAACTAACTCCACACTGCGGGTGCGAATTTGCATTAGTTTAAGGCCTTGAGCGACAATGTTCTCAGCTTATGTTTGTAATCGTTATGGATCTAATCTCTTAGCGCATACACTAGTCTGTCGATTTCACACATTTCTAACATACAATTATTGGCCCTCTCCACAGCCATCTTTAGATGTCCGGCAAGCCTTCGAGAAACTTCCTCCTCGGCAACTTTGCGAAGGTTCTGCACTTGCTCTAAATCCGAAACGAGCTCGATGTCAATCTGCTTAGACCGCCAATTACTTTCGAGGGGAAATATTATTTTAGTATTATCAAACATTCCACGACCGTGTTGATGAACTCGTCGTCATCTTCTTCGGTAATTGTGAAGTGCTGGAGGTTGCTATGCAAGAACGAAGGGTCTCTGACTATTCTAAATTTCTGGACTCCATTGGAGATGACGAGGAGGTTGGGGTTGGGAGCAATATGGAATCCGGCTTGCATGATATAGTGCTACATTTCGCGGATGGCCTCGTTGTAAAAGCGGGGGTGAAGATTGTTCTAACTGACCAATATACCAATGAAGCAGGCCATTTAAACTCAAACTGCCAATCTATAGTATTCACTAAACTGCCACAATTATGACATTCAAATTATTTAATAAGAGTATGATGATTTTGTAATGTGTAATGATTGGCTGATGGATACTGATGGATATTCTGATCGACATTCACATGCTGCTTCAATGAGCATATAAGCTGGCGCATGCTTTTGCCATTACAAAATTATAATATACAATATGCCTTGTGATTGACTTGCAATATAGTAGGATGTATGTACGGGATAAGTAATGTAGCAGTGAATGGCCATATAAGTTATGGAGTAGTGAAATTGTCATATAAGTTATGGAGTAGCGGATGTGCGTATTAACATTCCTAAATTAATGAACACATGCAAAGATTATCATTAGCTTTAGGCCCCGAGGAACAGCTTCACTCTGAATGTCCACCTCGTGAAGGAGTGGTAAATGTATCGTGTTAAGAAGCTATCGAAATATTCCAGTTTCAATTGGTTTCTGGCCAGCTGATTCTAAACTTGATACTTATCCTTATTTCGAATAAAGTAGTCATTTTGGACAAACAGCTCGTTCGACACCTTGTGCTCCTCTGGGAAAATATGTTTGAGTACATCATGCGTATCTTCGTAATCTAACTGTGTCTCCATCAGATGCTCGAATTTATCCAGCACATTCGGAGATGGCTCATATTTGGCGAAGTACTCTCCAACCCTTTGGTAGGCAGAGGGAATTCGGATGAGTACTCCCGCGTAGCTGCCGAGTGTCGCGAAATGGTTCATCCAATACACGTACAGAAAGCCATAACAAAATTTCATGGGAATATTCTTCGATCTAACACAATAGAGCAGAAACCCAGCAAAGGCGATGAACTGTCCTCCTTTGGTTCCGCTTAGGGTTGCATTATTCATCATTGATGATACGTTCAGCTGTGAATCGAGATGATAGGAGCTTCTCGCTTGGGTTTTGCTATAGCTATAGAGAAAGTCATGCAAAAGGAAGAAGTGTTTGAACAGATTGCGGGTTGTCAGAATATAAGCTGATTGCTTCTCATCTGCCTTACTCATGATTATAATTGTTGTTATAATCTTAATTATGAATTGGGTCATATGAATGCAATACAAATGACACGGGGGACTATTGGAGATTGTATTGTATCCGGAAAGTAGTTAGGAGGATATCATTTCCAACTGGTTTAATAACTAAAAAGCATTAAAAGGTAAAAGTATAACAGATTTGGCAATTTAATTTAAAGCTTGATTGATCTGATAATGTGCGAATAAATTAGCAATATTGTATATACGATGTTCGGATGCAATGAAATTACCTGCGAAATCAAAAGACAGAGCCATAGTCATCATCATACGTATTTAATTAATTAATATCCATCAGTATGAAATATTGAATAATATGGTTCTTTTATTGCATCATTGCTGTCAGAAACGATAAACATTCGAGTATTTTTAAAGTATTTACTGGTTTTATTTACTCAACTATCCTGATGACAAGTCAGAGCGAAGTAGGTGTATTTCTGATAGACATGGAGTGGTTTCTGCTGAGATTGGGGCCAATTGCTGCATCTTTTCATTGTATCCAGCATAGAGCTTTTTGAGTTTCGGCATGTTGCTGTATGTAATGAATGACAGGGAAGTCAATTTGTTATACATAATAGTCAGGGTATGGATTGTTGATGTGATGGGCTTGATATCGCTTATATTGTTTTCGGAGAGATCCACTTCCAGATCTAGTGCTGGATCATTCATCAAATTCAAAAAGGATATATCTGCAATTTGATTATTGCCCAAGAAGAGAGTTTTTAGGTTGGGAAACGGGAACTATTTGAATGTTATGGCTGTTATACTCGAATATGTTATCTGCAAATGGGTCAAGTTCGGGGCCACACTATTAAATATAGCATCCGCATTGTAGAGCTGGCTAAAACCCTTTATTATCAATTCTGTGAGCACTTCATAATTAAAGGAACGGTTGATGACAAATTTATCAGTCTTACTCTATAGATTGTAAGATGAGCAAAATAGTTGTACTTTGGACTAATTGAATTTCTGTTCGAAGTATATTATCTCATCGATGATGTCTTCATTGATGCTGCTTAGTTGTCTCAGAATATCTATCATGGAATAATCATCTTTGAGATTGTCTTAGAGCTACTTGATCGATTTGATCAAGGTATTATACAAACGTAGTTACAATTGGCTCTCGCCCAGGCCTATTTATTGCTATTTGGGGAGCTTTATTAATTTTAGCGTTGTATTGTTGCTGAGGATAATCTCTTTCAGGCATGGGAAGGAACTCTTCTACAACCATACGAACTCACTCAGGTTGTTATCCTCCAGGTGGAGGGAAGTTAGCATTGGGAATGAAGCTTATGGGAATTCCTCTAACCCGCATTCGCTCAGGTCCAAATATTGCAGGGTTTGTAAATTTAGTTTGCCAATTTATTTAATGCTCCAGAAAGAGCACATCGGGAATGAAATCCATTATAATCTGCTGCATTATAACTCCTTCAAGACGATGTTTTTGACATTAGTTATTTTGATATGCTGAAGTAATTACACATTCGATATTTCGATTTAATAGGTCTGCAGCTTAGGACTCTCCCCAGATATGGCAAATTAGAAGCGCTAAATCTGTGAGCAATTCACAATTCGAAGCTTCTTTTCTTTAGCTGCCTCTGCTTAATCATCATTCTAATTGCTGCCATTGTTGTAGTTGCTTATGGATTCGAGGATTATCGATTGAACTGACTCACAGTTCATCGATTCTAGGTTTACTTCCGAGAATGGATTGTTATAGTAGGTAAAAGTCTCCAGATTTAAAAACTTAGAATTAGTAAGAACTGACAAAGAGTTTTCACTGACATCCAGGGATCTCAAAGTCTCCGGAAACCCTTTAAGGCAGGACAAATCCTAAAGCTTCATAGATTTCATAGTTAGTGCCTTTAGAGATGGAATTTAGAAGTTAAATTATTTGACGACTGTTTTATCCAAATAAAGAGCACTCAAAGCAGGAACGTTGCGGATTTACAGACTATTTATGGATTTAATGTTGTTTAAATTAATTTCTTCCAATTTCGGGCAGTCTTTGATTATTCCTTTATCTATCTTTCCGTAACTTATATAAAGCTTCTTGAGCTCTTCGAGGTCGTTGATAGAGAGTTCTAGCACAAGCTTTGCAAGCAATTTCTTAACAGTAATTTATTACAGCTTTGCCAAATTAGATATTAATATGTGCCCTATGGCCTGCTCAGCACTCTTATCGACTTCTTTCGGGTTCTCGATATTTATTATTCTTAAGTTAGATAGGTTTTTGGTGAGTTAAATGTTGTTAATGAGGTTGTTTATCATTTCGATAGTCTACAATTGAGAGAAATTCGGCCCAGTTAAATCATCCAACGACTTTAACGTATTGTCATTTAAATTGAGGCATTTCAGATGTGTAAAATTGCTAATATTTGAAAAATCTTTCAGTTTATTTGCATTTAAGCTGAGTGTTTAAATTGAAGAATTGTCCAGATATGGAAATTCTTCAATTAGGTTATCTGAAGCCTCTATTTATACTAATTATTTGCAGGTAAAACTCGTGAGAAAATCCATATTTTGCAGATTATTCTGTTTGATGCTTACTTTTGAAATTTGATGACCCTATATTTGGAGATTGCCCAGTTTCAAATTTTATAGTATAAGCTCTTTGACACATTTACTTTGGACTACAATACTCTGAACTTCATACCCTTTCAAAACTATTGATTTCAATTCGGCAGACTTTAATACACATGAAACCGTCTCACTGTTTTTTTATTCATTTTCAATGTTTTTTATTTTTGCTTTCATCTCAGATTCTCTGATAATGCTCAGCCTGATCAAAGAGGGGCTATCACAGTTTAAGAATTCCAGATTATCGAGCTAATTGTGATTGAGCTCAAGACACTATAATTTCGAAAAAGAAAACATTGGAAATTTTTTGAGTTTATTGTTTGACAAACCACTAAATGTTCGGTATGTTTTAATAGTTGTGTATTTCTGTGATACAGTTGTTTGAGAGCACTAATATTTCCAGCTTTTCCATCTTTGGCGTGAAGTTTATTTATTATATGCAGTTAGAAGATGCATCTAAATACTGCAATTATTCGACATGTATAAACAGTACTGAGAGATCTCTGATATAATTGTTATTAATCATTATTTATTTCATCTTGGCGATCGATGGGAATTTTTTAGGAGTGAAAAGCGACAGGGAAGTTTATGGTTTCCCCTATTTTTATTATTATATTTTGCCTGTTAGGATTTTCTATTCTCGCTCCTTATTCCTTTATTATAGCGTGTTGATTGATTATTTTAATTATTGCAAGCACTAATTAATGTACTAATTAATGTGCTAATTGCTGATTCCGAAGTCATTCAAGTTAATGCTGTTTGCTGTAATCTTCTCTGGTGTCAGGGACTCAATGCACTGAACGAGGCTATCGAACTTGAACTTATTCTTCTTTGATTCAACTGCACTTGATTTTTTTGCATTAAGCTAAAAATCAAGGAGAATTCTATAAGGCTAGCCTTAGCTGGCACTAATATTTTCGAATACCCCATGTCCCTTGGTCTCTGTATCTTTGCCGAATAAGTTAATGTAATCCTTTATCTCTTTCAGCTCCTCGAATTCCTGCTTTGTACCTTAGACAATTGGGGGGTAGAACAGTATATAGTCGTTGGGCCCAATTTTCATCTCCTTGTTATAAAAATCAGCACTGTTCGAAAAACATCTCTCAATTTAGTGCCTATCCTCATTATAACGAAATGATTCGATTTTTAGCTCGCTATTGACATATCGACAGAGGATGAAATACTTTGAGCGAGTCATGGTTTTCTAAACTGGTTCTTATCTAAAGTATTAATACATCTCTCCAGAATCCCAGCCCTGGTAAGCTACCTTCTACTGTCTGTACTAATTCATTGGTTGTTTACGGATAAACTCCTGGCTAACGAAAACTGAAAAAGTGTTCCAGTCTATCTAATTTTCATTTTACTTGACGAACTATTTCAAAAGGACGAGGCCCTAAAACAGTTTGGAAGTGCAGTCTTTGAGAATTGGATGAGCTGTGACAATTTTGCCATCTTTTTCGAAACTGCCAAACTGTTCACCGACCAGTGCTTAGAAATCATTCATTCGGTGAATTGCTTCTTCGGTGTTCTAGTTCTACTTCTTGTTGGATGCCGAGCAGCATTCCATGCACATGTAGGTGTTGCAAGTCGGGCAATGTTTCATATAGAAGATATTCTCGTACTTACGGTAATATTTGCAGCAGAGTGAACACACAAATGGAACTTACTGTTTTTTCTATTTGCTTTTTTTCTATTCGATGAGCTGGGAAATTATTTCCCCGTGATTTTTATGACAATTTTTTAGCTTCTAAGTGAGCTGATAGTGTATTTCTTTGGCATGCTTGATTCGACTGTCGGATTTGAACACAATCATTGCCAATTCTGACAAGACTCCGTAGGGAGACCTTTCGAGCTCGTAAAAGTAGTGCGAGAGACACTGTGACACCTTCTATTTTTTTGTAGCTACGCTGTTCTCCTCCCGAATGCTGAGCTGCAGTTCACAGATAATGAAACTATCTTTCATTTTGAACATTATCATCACATCATTCAGAGAGGTCGCCAACCTATTTTTGAGTTTGACGATTTTTATATCTCCATCTGCTTGAAGCTTCTTCATGTTGTCGTAGCATTTGATGATTTTACTTTTGGAAGCAGATATTTTGGCCCTAAGCAAATCAGTCACACTGAATTGGATTAAGTCAATGGGATACATTAGTTTATTGTCCTTGTACTTCTCGCCGATTTCTATTAAACTTTTGATGATGAAGTTTAGCTTTTCGGCCAAAGAGTAATGCAGGAAATTGGCGTGATGGTTCGCGAATAAAAGCAGGCTCGCGCTCTCCTCCGGGATATATACTTACTTCTTATTTCCTTCTTCGAGCATTTGAATCAGGCAGTCATTAAATTCGTATGACTACTTATTTAAAATCTGTATTTTCTGATCATATTACTCCTTCTTTATGTTCAGATCAGCCAACAGTTCTTTTTTCAGGGTCGGATATTGAGATATGTTGATTTTGGCGAATTTTTTGTCCTGCACTTTTTTTACAATTTTAAAATACTTTGATGAACCAATTGTCTTCTCGCTTGCCTTGAAGTACTACTCAATCTTCTAAAGCCACTTAATGATTATCCTAAATATTTGAGCGGAAGGGATATGCAAACTCCGTGGCTCCTCGTGTGAAAAAGCTGGAGCATTTTGTGGTATTTTACGGCCGATCAAATAGTTTATCTCCTACTTTTTTTATTACGTCTCTTCATAAATTTCGAACACTTTCTATTCCAAAAAGTTTCGAAAGCCTTTATAATTTTTTTATATTTCCGTGCTGAGAAGGTTCATAAAATCTTTGATGTCGTGGATCAATTCTCTTTCCTCAGTCCGATGAAAATATGTTTTTGAGTTACTGAGGATGTCATTCTCTAATGAGCTGCATTCGTCAAAATCCACAAACTATTTCATCAGATCCTGGGACACAAAGGCTTCCGACTTCATTGGGAACATAGTTTTGATATACTGCACCATCTTAATTTGGAAGCTGTTCAGATTCGTGTAGACCTTGCCGAGGTCTGCTGTTGGTAGTTTTTTCTTAATAAACTTCAATATCTCCAAATTGTATCGGAGAATGCACTCAGAAATGAAGAGTTTGGCATCCGAATTCTCGAGTTCTTAATTCAATAACTTTTTTTCGGTTTCTTCCGTGATTTTGATATAGAAAGTTGAAAACTCCTCTTCAATGCAGCCGAAAAATTGGTCGATTTCGTTGTTGGATGCCTCAAGAGCTTGGAACATGACCTCGTATGTAATGATTTCTTTATTGGCCTCACTATCATTTTTTTTCAAGAGCCGATCTTCAATTCTTTTTAAGAATCTTTCCTACTGCTATAATCTTGCGCTTTCTGACTGTTATTGCCTAAATTAGTTCAGATCATAGCCTTATTTATTGCGGCTTGAAATCACTGAAGTTTAATTCTTCATTCCCGTGGAGGGCGAATCTTCAATCTTGAGATCATACTCATTGCTCATAATTTATAAAGGTTTCTTGAGCTTCTTCATCTCCTACTGCTTTTGTTTTTGCCACGGCTATTGTTATGGCTTTTGTAATTGCTATTGCAATTTATTGCCTCGAATCTGTTCTGGTCTTATTGGTGGTAAGATCTTCGGTAGAGCCTTCATCTTCATCACCTTCGAATCTGGGACATTCGTCACAATCTTAGATTTGCTTGCTCCATTAGATTTCGATAGGCCAATGTATCGATCTGGAATAACTTGGTTCTTGCTTTCGACATCACTAATTGCCTGAGCACACCCCATTTCTATAATTTATATTTCGGTATCAAACGAATTGATATTATGAATTTAAATAATGCAACTTCAGCTCAGCATTTTTCTAACTGATTTTAAGCAACCGAACAAATTATAGGCGATGGAGAATGATTTTGCCACATTTATTCACCCATTTAAATTAATCAAATTAATGGTTTATTTATATTTATATTTTTGTTTTCCTGTTTCGATCAGATTGCGAATTGCATATTTAAAATAATAATATTCAATGAAGGGTTCATCGTGGATTTAATCTTTGAGCTGATGTGTTCAATGTCAGCATAGTCCTTTGTTGCTTTCGATATACCCCGAGCAGATGCTGCGATCTTCGCTTCAGCATTAGATAGTATTACTGTATATCTGCCTTAATTGTAGTCAGATATACTTTGTGGTCATAGTTGCGTTTCTCCAACTACATCAGCTGTTGTATGCTCATTTAATGTGAGTTCTGCAATGCCTTTGTTCGATTTTCTGAGTTCTTATTGGCCGTTTCGCGAGAATTCTGAAAGTGAGCCTAATTTTAGGCTCTGTCATCATCGTCGTAATCACAGTTCAAACATATCATCTTTCAAGAACAGCCTCGAAGTATGATTTCAATTATATAATTAATTATCAACTTCTGCATTCAACGACTTTTTTATTATAACCCCTTGGCTTTTTATTAGAGATGCCATCAAATAAATAGGCCCATGCGATTATTCAACATTTTCAATAAGCTTAGCCGTTGCCATAACTGCAGCAAACAAATGAATACAAATATCTTTCTGAGAGTGTTTGAGGCGTTTAGGCTGCATTGTATTGCTCTGTTGTTGAATGAATGCAGAAATTGAAAATTGTGAATCCATCAATCGACCTATTTCCGTTAAGCGAAGCTATACATAAATAAATATAATCAATCACATACTAAGGTGGCAGAATGATAGCTAATGCTGGGTAGTTGCCTGGAGAAGGCGTCAAGCGATCGTATTCATACACAGATATCATTAAAATGCAGACGGACCAAGCATACTCTTCCATGGGCAGAATGATCCCCTCGACCAAGGTATCCAATCCGCGAGCCACATTCGGGAAATTCGAAAGAAATAAAGCTAATAAGCAATACGAATAGGAAGAGCTCATGAAACAGTTCTCAGGAAGGGACGGGCAAGGGCCAGCAGCATACTTGCCATCGCGCATGTTCGACCCGTAGGGCAAATAAACAGTGAGACCTGACATCCTCATTAACACAAAATACAACTCCGTAATTACTGCCCGATATTTTAGACTCCGAACTGCATTATTGGCAAGGGCGAGCGAACGGATAAACGAGGCCCCGTCTACAATTATATGCACTGCGCAAATGACAATCTGTAACTGAATGGCGCAGACCTGAAAAGGAGGAGGAGTTCATCCTGTGTGAGGATTGGCGCGGACCGAAGAGTATATTTGTATTAATATGTGCAGTTTTCCCAGGAAAGAGCAGATAAAATCACCCCTGGGCCCACATATGACCCGAAGATGAGGCCCGACGCGCAGGAGGCCCCTAAGTACACTTTCGGAGCCAGGAGATAGATTCAGGGCCAGGATCCCTTAGTGCCGAACAGTACAACGAGTTATAACTGAGATTCGACGACTCCCTTCGTAGGACCAAGCTCATACTTTCAAAAGTCAAGAAGCAATTCCACTTCCTCCCTCAGCCGAGTGCCGTACGATTCCAAAATAAGGAATGAGCCGACTGTCTCTTTCACGAAAGGCCCAAAAACATTGTCAAGTTTCAAGGCATCGATCGATGAAACATACGACATAAAAACGTAAACATTCCGAATAAGGCAGGAAAACAATCCAAGCTCATTATGATTTCGAGTATGATGCCGGGAAGGGATTGAACAGTGGAAGGGCATGGGACAAGAAACTAATAGCCCATAGTAGCCAAATGCCTTTAGAGAAGTTTAAAATGAAAAGCTTCTCAATCGGCCGGGCAAGTCGTGAAAAGTAACAGAAAAGAGGAAATTTTATTAGCACTATGAGCTTTGTGCCATCGACTGTTCGAATCAACCACCCCCGATTCTGATACCAAGGCTCAATAATATTAATATTAGTATTAATATTAATGAATATGCGAAAGAGACTATCATATAATGTAGGCCTCCATATACCATATTATAGATACTATCAATGGGGTGACAGCCGATTGATGCATAAGATTGTTCGCAATAAGCCATTTAAATATCAGATAATTTCTTTATTCGATTGTAACGGACTATGCTTTCCCCGGATTCGGCAACCGAGAAATACTTCTACCCCGTAAAGCCAAGTACGCAATCGCTAAATCCTCAGACAATTAGCGAAAGCTGACAGATAGCTGCTGTTTGGTAATATATTCTATTCTCACCCTGAGCATAGTGATCGCATTTTTCTATTCGTTCATTCTACACAAGGAAAAGAATGTTTTTAAGCCAATGGATCCCTCGGGTAGGAGCTGTGGAATTGGATAAGCCGCCAACTATCCCTACATCTACTTCCCACAACCATCGATCGAGACGCTGGATGTATCGGTCTGTGTCTCAAAATGCCCAACTTCCCAAGCCGAGCAATAGCTAGACTGCCTGCCCAACATCTTGGTGCAGCAATGCAAAGCCACATAAGGAGGAGCTAGTAAGTTTCTCATATACGAAACAACCTGTAAATAATAAATAGATTTAGAGAACTCGCTCATACAGCTGTGCAAGCCAGTTGCTACCCATTTAATCGGGGCCATCAATATCAAAATAGCGAGCAAGTCTCTACTTCTCAGCCTATCGGAGCTCTCCAAAGATCGGATCGTCATAATGCTTATCTGTCCAGCAACCTGCATCATCCTCATGCTGATATACTTCCTGTTGGTGAATGTGTGTGCAAATTTGAAGATAGTCTATTGGGTCATCAGTCTCTTGTTCTTTGCGCTGATGGTCTTTGTGATCGTCTACTTGTTCCTCCCCCAGTAACCCATCTCTAATTTAGAACGATGAAGCTCTTCTTGTTGGCCCCGTTGATCGGGCTGCTCATTGCTAAGATTATGATTATACTACTCATTTGGTTTATCCTCCAGCGCAAGTACTTGGGCCGGGGATTCATCCTGCTCAGCATCGGTGCCGAGTATATTCGCAGCAACAAGATGCTCATTATGATTCCCATGGCCCTTTACTCCGTTTGGATTTGTTTGTTTATACTACAAGTGACTGTGTTGGTCTATATTTATTCGATTGGCCTCCCTTCGGACCAAAGTCCTGAGCACTATGGAGGGTTTCCCTACTTTACCAACTTGCACAGCCAGGTAGTTGTGAAGATAATACTGGCCCTCTCTCTGGTGCAGTATATCTGGACAAACTTCATCTTGCAGCACATGGGGAAGTATGTGGCGAGGGTAGGGGCATCTTACTGGATCATGCATGTCCCGAAGCATTTTAAGAATGCCCTCTTTACGATGTTTAAATTTCATCTGGGCTCCGTAGTGCTGGGATCGCTCCTCATAACCTGCCTCTCGATGACCTGTGAAATGTTCTACTTCTTTATGCCTGACTAAAACGATAATATCCACTGTTTCCACATGCCATGGCTCTCACGATACTACCAGTCGCATTTCTTTCGCAAATACTTAGGCGCAAACACATAGACAACTTACATTCGAGTGGGACTCGATGGCGAGCCATTCAACGAAGCCGGCTTCAATCTCTCCACCTTAATCATCGAGAACATAAGGTATGTGAACCAGCCCTACAAAGTCGCAAAGGCCATGATCGAAATCATCCAGCTGCTCGTGGCAGTTTCGACCACCATAGTTTGCTATATTGCGATCAAGCTGCTCGGATACACCGGCAACCATTTCCTAATATACTTAGTACTTCTATGATTATTGTAGATCGTCTTCATGATAAGCCTGCTGCTGGCCAACTTAGGACTCGATGCCTATATCCGATCCTTCGAGAGTTTGCTGTTCTCAGTGATCATCAATAGGAACCTCAAGACAAACCCAATCGACAGGGTGGGCATCAGCAATTCGAGCAAGTTATTCACAGAATAATAGCTCGGTTCCAGAATTAATGTGTATAGGGAAATATCGGAGTGGATAGATTTTGAGAAAAATTAATCTCATAACTCTCAGCCCTGATATATTTTCCTTGGCTACATGCATAATGAGTGAATAATTCAAAGTAAATGCATATTGTCCACAAATTTCTAATAGTTGTTACTACTGCGCCATTGTTGACGCCTATAATCTATGCAATTACAAATAAGCGATAAAACAGTTCACATATATATCTTCTGCTCTTCCAATTGCAGTTGTTTTTCTTTCTCTTAAATTTTGGTTTATTTCTGTATTTTGAAGACTGCGTTTCTCAGTTATTACTCCCTTCTGACTAAATTGCGCCTCTCCACATTAATGCAGCTCCTCATAGTATTGTACTGATCTTCACATCCCTTCAGACTATGACAATGAGAAATAACATACTCGAGTTCAGATTTACGGTTTTCCACAGCAACTTTCTGCAATGTGAGACAATACTGCAGCTAACAAGCCTTATCCCTGCAGATCAGTTCGGAAACTGTCTAGTTTGTTATGTTAGGGCTGCTTCGAACTTGCCTGCGTCATTATTGGGTTACCTTATATACGGGTTATCTGATCGGCACATTGAGTAGAGTTATAGATGATGTTTAGGTGTTTGTCTGCGTTCCAGCTGCTATTGAATGCCCTGCCAGAATTTATCTTTCCTCTGCAGAGGTTCGAGGGAGATCTGTTGGGCGTAGCGTTGCCAATACTGCTCAGTCATCAGATTATATATTATATAAGTATAGTTGAGGCGATTGTGCACATGCTCGGATCAGATCTAATTAAAATTAAATTAAATCATAACATTATATTCATATTTACTTTATCCGCTTATTAATTCTGTCACTCTTTCACTCCCTTTTAATCCAGTTCCATTTTGAGAATGACCAACAAAAATGCTCCACTCTATGTCTGAATATTGTTTGTTATTTTAGTAATGGGTATTCCAGTCTTAGGAGATTGCCATTTTTTGAAATGCCTGGCTTAGCTCTAATGTATTCTGCAAGCGTGGATTATTCATAACTATCATTCAGTTCTTATTTATATTAAAGTCCATCTGATTTCATGGCCATATTAAATACTTGGAGATTTATTTCGTCTTGAACATCATAAGAATGTTTCTTTTGGTATTTCTGTATTTCAATTCATAAACTCATATTCATTAGACTTTCATTGATTTGCGAGCATTGGCCATTTAGAGGTAGGTACCACATATCCCAATTACTAAATATCCCGATAACCGCATATAAAAATAACTATCAATAGCAATAACCGCATATATTTTACTATGATAAATTATCTATTTATTGACGATTGGTATTTCACAGACAAATGTAATTTAAAATAGTTTGTAAATTCTGAGCATACATATTCCAAAATATTAATGAATTACCATATTATTTATCAACAACACGTAAATGCTCAAAAGTTTCTTTGCTAAATTTACAAATGGGGCTGCCAACAACTAAAGAAAAGTCTTTTCAACGAATGAAGACCAGAATAATCAGGTCCCTGCCAATTTCCAAACAGAGGAAGAGTCTCACAAAGCTACCATCCAGCCTAGATGCTTCTCGATGCCCTATTCAAAATAGAGTGTGCTTCAATCCATAATATTTTGATACTTTATTCAATGCTGATACTTTACCCAATGTTGATACTTCCTACAACTATTTTATGCACGTCATCACTTTTTAAAATTTGTAGAATGTTATACTTTTGGCTATAAAAATTTTATCTCCCGTTTTAACTAAAACTGGGTTTAGGGAATTGTCTGAGGGCTGTGGGAAATCTGATTGGGTACTGGGGTGTTAATTTTCAATCTTGATGGCATTATGAAAAAAGTATTGCATTATTTTTAATGAAATAAACTTAAAATACGCTTTAGAAAGGATGATAAATGTGTGCGTTGTATGCCTTTCGATAGGAAAAACATCTCATACTTGAATCTTTATAAATTATGCCATTTAAATCATTGGGTGTCAATGTGATGTCCTTTCAAAATTAGAGGATGCCTGATGGCTATTTTAGAAAGTAAGATCAATTGAAAGCCAAATGAGTATCTTTGGATTATTTTATTTAAATATGAAACAATTACTAAAAGCCTTTAGAAAATTGAATTTATGAGGGACGAATTCATTTGAAATGTTGAATTCAGTGCATAAAATGCATAAAACTCTTCTCAGATAAACAACGAGATCGTAGAATCCCAGTATATATAATGAATATGATCAATAAGTATAATGCAATGAGAATGATAGAGAAAGCCATGACTCACAGAAAGAACCAAAAACTAACACATAAATAAATTGCTTAATGACTTTATAGTCTTAATTGTGTTAATTAAATATTCTGATGCACGTCGACTGGATAAAAGACCTACTGGCTGCAGCTACTGTGGATTCCGTGCTATTTGGGCATAGCCTCAACGATAACATCCGAATAAACCAGAAGATATAAATGATTGATGGCGAAATTGTTGTCCATGAGTAACACTTCTCCCAACATCGCCTCGAACAGATTATGGGTGCTGCTCTATCGAATGCGAATGATCATCCGTTTGATTTCCATGATGATGCCGACAGCTTAAACTAAGAAGAGATGTTAGGTCACACGAATCGCAAGAATATGGTCAACTTTTAGGATTATATGCACGATATCCATGGTGGTGAGAATAGTGAGGAAGACTGGGTCACTGAGGAGTAGGAGGATCCATAGTAAGATTGTGAAGAGGAAAATGACTGGTAAGACGAATAAGGCAACAATGAATATTCTAAGTAGGGATAAGATGAGGAATAAGAAGAGGAATAAAATGAGGAATAAGATGAGGAATAAGATGAGGAACTCTCATAGAGATTTAAATAACAGAAGAGGATGATAGAGCTCATGAAAATTCCATCCAAAAATATGATATGACCTCACAAATAAAGGGCCCAGCAATGAATAAATTTCACCTATCTTTGCATTCACAGCAACTTTCCCTACAAACTGTATATCATAGATACAAAATAGGAGTTAATTATTTAACATTATATTAATTCGAACTAACTAACGTAATGCAAAGATAAGCAATAGCCTTCGATCCAGAACTGGTGCAGTTCGTTTGCTATCGAGAGCAGCTGGTAAAAGTAAACAACCTGACTCAGAATAAAATCGACAATTGCTTTTTCTGTATGTACAACACCGATCGGTATGAGTTCATTCCGAACTACTTTTCATTGGAGCCTTTGGAGCAGAAATTGATTACGGTTAAATTTTTGGGGAAATTGGGGGCGAAGGAAGTTAAATAGTTCGCATATTTGAAATCGAGCAATTTAAGCAAGAGAATCACACTCATACATGGGCCCAGCTCGATCTCGATTTCAGATTAGAAGTACAGGAGTCCTGAATCTGGAGTCGAGTAGATTTATACGCTCAGTTCAAGGGACTATCGGTAAACCCAGATGACCGCCTACGAAAGGATCATTGCTGATAAGTAGGCCTACATCCAAAGACTTGAGAAAATGAACGAAGAACTAAGGGGCACTTCCAATCGCAAATCCATCAGTGAGAAATCGGAGAGGAGCAATGAGAAAGTGAAGAACTTTTATATCACATAAATGTAGTCATTAGAGCTGAAAGTAAGTCTGCTAGCCAAATAAAAATAATAGCTGATTCGCTAGAATCTCCTTATGCAGTAAAGATACGATAAATATAAATAAATGATGGGCTCAAACTCAAAGAATTCAAACATCCATTAACTACTATTGCAAAAGAAATAGTTAGTAGATCGGCAAAATGAGTAAATAAACTTCCTGGAAACCCAATGCGAGCAGTTTTTACTCAGCATTTCTGAAAAGTAGGCCCAAATTCAGTAAGTTTAGCAGAACAGAATTCGGGAAATACAGTAAATTCTTCAAACAAACAAAAAATAAGTCGATCAACTAAATGCTGAGCTAAAGAAATATAAAGAAAGCAAGAGCCAAATAGAACTAAATTATTAATAGCAATTAAAAAAGTATTAACTCACTGTCAGTCTGGCAAATACCGACAGACATATGATCAAGGAACTCGAAACCCAAATATAAATGAAATAAAAGGAAATATAAAAGACATTAAAGTAACTCAAAGCCTAAAAATAGCAAAGAAGGAAGGCAGAATCGCTCAGGAAGGAGAAATAATAGCTATAAAATAAAAATATAAACTTAACTTCAAGGTTAAGATGCCTATAAAAGTCATTGCTTTAACTACAGTCATAAAACCTGCTTCATAAGAGCAAAATATAATAGAAAGATCAATCCGAGAACAAAGCCAGTAAATATTTGTAAGTTGCCTTTTAAAGCTGCAAAAATTAAAACTAATCGCTCAAACAAAGCAAAATTCACTTAGAAAGACAAATAAACGAGAAAATAAAAATGGAAAAGGGATATGAGAATAAAATGGAAACGCTCGAAAGAAAAACTGGTGAGTTAGTCGAACAGCTCAAATAACTCAAAGCTGAAAAGGAAGAAATCGAAGCACGCCATCGAAAGAATAAACAATAAAACCACGAAGCCATGATGAAACTTAAATCAGAAAACATCGACCTCATTTAAAAAGTAAATGTAATCAACCAGAAAAATAAGGACTAATCTCTCATTAAGCAGCTGAAGGACTAAATATAAACGAAGAGTCAGTAAATAGAAGCCATTACACAAGAACGAAATATACTTTAAAGGCTTAATTAAAAATTGCAGAAGGAAAATGATAAGGTCACAAAGAGAATCGAGAAAGTCCGGAAAGAAACAACAAAGGAAATACGAAGTCTCCAAGATGACACATTATCTGAGCTTAAAAAAGTTAAAGGAGAGAAAAATATGCTATCCAAAAAAGTTGCTGAGCTTGAGGAAAGCATTAATGAGAGCGATACTCATGATCTCAGTCGCGCTCCTCATGATCTCAGTCGCGCTAAGACAAAAACCCTTTGCTAGCCTTCATACAATCAGAATAACTCACAGACAAGGCCCAGATGCCCCAAATCTCAAATGGTCGGAATACGAAACCAAAGACAAGAACTTTAAGATAGTCGCGCGAGCAGCAACCAACAAGCTATCGATCTGTAAGGCCTATACAATTAGCTTGGCCAGTTGCGTTAATTGAAGAAATATATGAACAACTAATTTGAAAATATTGCTAAAATGATAAACATGCCATATCAGCACAAATAGAATATGGCGGAAAACGGAAACTTTATATTCAGCACAATCCATTTCTTCGATAATTTTAAAAATTAGTTAAAGAAAACTGAACAAAATAAGTACTTAGTTAGCGAATTTGAAAAGTAAACCCAGTTTCTGAGAGGCAGAGTGACTTAGCTGTAAAAAGTATACAACACTCAGAATAAGGAAATTTAAAATAGAGACTTCGCTTCTTCCATTGAGCTGTAAAAAAACTAAAACCAGCAATTGCTTGAATATGTCAAGCAATAAATGAGAACGCAATACGCAAAGCAGTATGATGCATTGAAACTAGGCGAAGAAAAGTTCATTTTATTAAAGAAGAAGATCTATGAATAGTATCGATCACGAATTATCGGCGTGCTTTCCAAAAACTAAAAGGATGAGCCAATATCGATAAATAGAATTGAGAGCATTTTAGAGAAGTTTGTTATAAGTCTTGCAAATTTGAGCCATAAATAGGCAATTTTAGCAAAATAAATCAGATTAAAGCTGGCCGCCCGAAAATAAGCCGACAGTCTCAGAATCAAGATCAAGAATCTCGTTCAAATGCTCGAAATGAAAAGAGGATACTGCTCTCGAGAGCCTCTGAACATCATCATGTGCGAAAACTAAAACTAATGGCACGATAACATAAAACTCGAAGCACAATTATTCACAATGCAGGCAGAAATGTCAAAACTGAAATAATAGTTAGAATTGGCGAAAATCAATAGTAACTATATGGAAGAAGAACTGAAAAATAACCTCATTTAAGTCCAATCGAAAGAAGACGAAATCTCCAAAATGAAAAAGTAAATTCTGAAGATATCAAGAGAAAATTAAAGATAAATGATCAAGAGGCACGAAGATATTACACTCATGCAAAAGAAGTATGCGCATCCAGGGGCGGTAGAAGATAGCAAATCGAAATTGACGAACTAAAAGTAAAATGAGTTCTTAGCGCTGAAGGAAGATGTCAAAAAGAAGAAGTAAATTATCAAAAATCTGAAGGAGAAGTAGAGAATGTTATAGCAATTGCTAGAGTCGACTCAAAGAAACTAGTCATAGTATAGAGAGCGAGAAAAAAGATAAATTATGGACTAGCAAAGGATGTAAAACTCACTAAGGGAGTTCAAGGAATCTAACAGGGAACTTAGGATATAGAATGGTCGGCTCAAAGACTAAATAATCCGACTTGAGGAATAATTGCAGACTCGAAATAACGCGCTGAAAAGATTGAAAAGTGAAGGATAGGAACATCGCATTCGGATCTTGAGAACTGATGATAATGTTGTCGCCAAGCTTAAGCAGTAAATTACAGAGCTAAAATAAGAGATTAAAAAGGGAAAGGAGGCAATTGAGAAATCAAAGAAGAAGAAAGAGAAATAAATGCAAATGCAATAGTCAGACATTCAACGCTTAAAAAATGAGCACATAATAAAGTAAAAGAGCTACGAGAGCATAATCAGAGCGATAATCGATACAATCCGCCGAATACATACCGCACTCGATATTATTGTCAGAAAAAGGGGTAAAAAGAGCCAATAGACGCCAAACTTCGACGAACTGCTCAACTCACCTGAATCCATTGACTCCCTCAAAATCTACGAGGCTTTCGAAAAAACAATAGAGCTACTTTGATAAATTGATAATAATTATTTATAGCGAGTTCAAAGTTTGGTTTTGGTTTAATTCTCCGTATATTTATGGTGTTGTTAAAAATGGTTAATAATTTGGCCGTGCTTAGATAATTATTAGATGCGAAAGATCGTCAGAAAGGATAGCTTAATCCCAATAAAAGATGATGCTCGTTATGAGGTCGACATTATAAACTTTCGGTCACAAGAACTGGTTTTATACGACATCAGTATCATTGATCTGGGCTTCAATCGAACCGAAAGGCTCTTCATACGTTTCAAAGAATTGAAAAAGCTGAACGAACGAATTTTAAAGTCATTAGAGGGCACATCGGAAAAGATTCCAAAATTCCCAAGGACCCATTCCATCGGATTTTGGAACAAAACAAATAGCAATAGCCATAAAATTGAAGAAAGAAGAAGATAGCTGGAGTACTACTTCAATAAACTGTTAAACCATCCAGTCATAGGCGGCCCCAAAATCATTAAGTAACTACGGCTCTACCACACTAAGTAGCGAAGAACCAAATCCATGGAATCCAGAGATAACTTAGAAGTTATCATGAAGAAGAGTCGTTCGATGGAAAGCGACAAGTTTCCTATATTTATAGATAAATCATCGAAATTGCAGCTCTTCAAAAATTTTTTATTTTGATCATTCATATGCATTCCACAGCAACTACGCTGTTGTTCAATAAAATCTTCTATGGATCAAATGATCTACTTTCCCTTCATAAACTACAGGATAAATAGAGTAACATTTTAGTACAAATATTTGGATATCTTATTTAATCTTTAAATATGTTTCGAAATATAACTCAATAGCCACTGCATATATTCCGAATTTGAATGAATTAAAAAAATCGAGAAATCTCGATTTCTGGTGCCACTCGTGAGAAGGTTGAAGCTGCTAAAAATTTCATTTAGCAGAGATATTCGAAACTACTCCAGCAGGAGCAGGAGAAGAGATAATATTGGGATTAGCTTAATCGCAAAATGTAAATGCTGAACTTACCCACTCGGGAGCAAGAATAACTAAAGCGTAGAATTCTTCATGAAGAGGCATAGATCCTCAGGAAGGACCGGCTCAAGTTATCCATCAAATAATTCCCTTCAATCAAAATCATTGGCAAGGGAGCATTCGGGTAGGTCAGGCTATGCAAATGGCTGAAGAATGGGGATCCGGTGGCAGTCAAGAAGCTGAAGAAGCTCTAAATGATTTTCAAAAACAAGGTTGTTCAATCCCGTGAATAAAGGAATGTCTTGGCGAACTCTTAAAAAAACCCATGGGTGGTCGGACTGAAGTGCTCGTTTCAAGACCCTGACAACCTATATCTGGTCATGGAATATCTTCCAGGTGGCGATTTGATGAACCTCCTGATCAAAAAAGATATCTTCACATTCGAGTAAGCACAATTCTTTACAGCCGAAATGTTGCTGGCCCTTGATTCGGTGCATAGCATGAAATATATCCATCGAGACTTGAAGCCTGATAATGTATTGCTAGATTCAGATGGACATATTAAGCTGTCAGATTTCGGTCTATGTAAGCACACCGAGATGCGGCCTAAGAAATTGACTGATATAGTCATTAAGAAATACGTTAAATAGCCGAGTATGAAGCCGAAAATGTAAAAAACTTTCAATTTTAATAAATAAGGGTATAGAAGAAATCGGAAATTAGCATATTCGGCTGTTGGCACTCCTGACTATGTGGCGCCGTAGGTTCAGGGCAAATTTGGGTACACTGAGACTGTCGACTGGTGGTCGATGGGAGTAATTCTGTATGAGATGCTCGTCGGCTATCCTCCCTTTGCTTCTGATGAGCCGGCTGAGACTTGGCACAAAATCCAAAATTGGAAAAAGTATTTAGTGATTCCAAAGGAAGCGGAAGTTAGTCCCGAAGCAGCCGATTTGATTCGGTAAATATTGAATTACTCAGGAAGCTCGTGTGTGACCCAAAGGACAGGCTGGGCACGAATGGAGTTGAGGAGATAAAAGCTCATCCCTTTTTCACGGGGATAAGTTGGTCCAAATTACGGTATCAAATTGATTATAACTCAGAAAAATGGAAGCCCCATACATTCCATCCGTAAAAAGCGCATGGGACACTGATAACTTTGACCCCTACGAATAAGAGTAGCCATGGATCCCTAGCGATCTCCCAAACAGGAAAAGTAAGAAGAAAGCAACAGAGTTCATCGGCTACACCTATAAGCCAGTACAGGAGCATAATTCAGGCTTACTTAAAGCACTTTTAGATTTAGATAATTATAAGCCTTCAGAAGGCAAGAACTCGTTATAATACTTACAGCTTGAGCGGACGACAAATGATGTGACGAGCACTTCGAGTAAATTTATGAAGAAATAAAAAACTGATCGCATTCATAGGTAGTTTTATGCAACAACCCATCTCGGAAACCATGGTATGAATGCAGACATAAAGAATCGCGAGAAAAACTCTCAGTTTAATAACTATTTGGCTCAGGAACGTTTCGAGCGAAGAGAAAAACTCAAAATGCCAAACAATGACAACTCAAAAAAATAAGAAAACAAGGCCAAATCCAAAGTTATACTAAAAAAATACATATGATCCTTTACCATAAAAATGTTCAGCATTGTCAGAGCCGGAAACTATTTAAATTATTCATTGCCAATATTTATCGTTTTTGATTCGAACAGTTGAAGTAACCTTTTTGTTAGGAACTCGCAGTTTATTGAGGCTATAAGTCAGCCCATAATCCATTTGGCTATGGAATTGGTTGGCCGCATTCATAACATTCTTCTTCATGCTATAGACCTAACTGATAACTGACTATGTACCTATCGATTGTACTAATTGAGGTTTTTTCCTGTTGCGTTGATCATTCTCCTCAATTAAGCAAGGTCGTCATACTAATTCTTGCGAGTAAGCTACTTGAGCATTTCGTCATGGTCTATTTCTGGTTCTTGCTCATATTTCTCCACTGGTTCCTCTTTGTCTTATGTGGTATATATTCCCGTTCCTGTTAGAAATGTCCCAGCGGCCTCTTTCTGGCTCACTTTTAGCTATTTGCGGGCCCTTTGGATTTTATCTTGGTTCTGAGAGGTCTATATTTAATTAATTATGACTATTCCCCTTGCCCGAGAAATGAGGCCATTGAAATGGTCATCCTCATTGGGTGCATATTTAAATTAGAAATCATCGTCGTATCGGTTCGACAATGGCTCGATTGTTTACAGCTGTTTGAATAGCTTATCCTATAACAAGTTCAGCTGAGCGCTATTCTTTGTCTTAACACTATTGCTGTGTCTGAGTCCTTTTTTCATGTTAGTTATTATATTCTATAAATATTATATGTTTATCTGCATTATGGAAACATCCACAGATCTTAACGGGCATAGATATTGCCATTTTGGGAGAGCAAAAGCGAAGAACATAGAAGTTATAGTTAATAATTAGATTTTGCTCATTATTGGGAGTTTCTTTACTTTTCCATGTTTTCGATTATTTCGCATACTGGCTCCACCCATTTCGCGACATCTGACTTCTCGCTAAGCCTTATAACTCTGGAGCGACCCTCCTCAAAGATCAACTAAATGTTTATCATATTCTTGGTGATCCATTTGACTTGTTTCAATGTGCCATTTTCGACTGCCTGATTTGGGTCGGTTAAGGCTATTTTTCGGGTTTTACAAAAGAACTGGATATTGACAGGTTCGTATTTGGCTTTCTCGTTCGTCTGCTTATTCGGCTTAATAGTCATGATCTCAGCTGAGTTAGAATATAGTTACCATTGAGTTTTAGCACTTCTTTGTCTTCGTCGATATCTTCAAGTATTTTGCTGATTCGCATCCCCACAGGAGTCTTCGAGGGTTTGGACAAAAGCTCGGGAATGAACTAATCTTCATAGGAAGTATTGAGCGATGAATCATCGAATTATTTGTTGATTTGGGATTGGATGCCTTGGCTTCGCATTTGAACAGCTGCCTTCTTATATTCGAACAGTTTCAGGATCTCGATGATTTGAACTTAAAGATCCTCAATGTCCCTATGGTTCACATACTCCGCGATCTTCTTGATTGCTTTGAGCATGATGACAACAGCGTATTTGCAGACAAAAGATATATAGACTCCCAATTGAGAGTGGTATTCATCGAGTTTTATTCGCTATAACTTCTTTTGAATGTATTTGTAGATTTTGTGGGTGATTGGGTTATCCGGCATGAAAAGCAGTGTCTTAACAAACAGCAAGGCTAATGCTCCCAATGGTATTATCTCAATGACTGCTAAGATCCAGTACTCGAGCTATAAGAATATGACGAAGATGACCCATTTTGTGCATAATTTTTATAGCACTGACTGCTTCTTCGCAGATTCTAACTAATGTGCAGTGCGATAGACGAGAATTGTCAAGCCTACGATGGTCAGCACGCCCGACAGTATATCATAGATTCCCATTTCTCAATTTGCGAAGGGATATCGTGAAATCAATTTAAATATATCGTAAGAGTAAGCGAAGATATGAATATATAAATACCAGTGTTAGTGCGAGTGGGATATGAATATGAATATCAGCGTGCGATCTTGCAAACATTTAGAATCATCATTCGTACCACCAAAATTAACCCGAATATGCTTTAAATCGTGATCGCTGTTTGAAATCTGGCACTAAATGGCTATCTCACCACCATCGACTATTGCGAATAGAACATATAATCATATGCTAAATGTATGAATTCTACGACGGTTATAACAATTAAACTTATAATACGGATACTCGAAATATTGGCATGTGAGGTCTGTTAATCGTGTTAGTCGGTATACTAATTCATGAAGAAGCTATTCTGCAGGAGGAAGGCTGAAGACTATGAACAATCATGCTCATCGCATAGCAGCCAATTCTAGTAATCAATTATGGCTATGTATGAGCTATCTGCCACTTCAGACTCATACAAACCAGCGATAGTTGCACACGGCAATCAGTATAGAGATACTCAAGGCTACTACACGCCAAACAAGAACTAATCCTCACAATTCCTTCGATAATTCGACCAGAGTTTCTCAGACCCAAAATTCAATTCCATTAATTCAGGGCCAATTGGATCCAAATCATAAAATAGGAAGATCCCCAGATCGCTCAAGTTTGATTATTAGCCATAAGACCCATTGCAATAAGACTCTCTCGAGTCATCACATGCCATGAATGCAAGCACGAACATGAACGCACACATAAATAGAGTTACTAAATCATTGAGGTTCTATGATTAGCAAGAAACTGATGAGCCCGACAAAGAAAATATACAAATGAAAAACAATTTGAATTCCGATCTGGCAAACTGCTAATAAGATTTGAGAAATGACTCGTCTGATGAAGAGCTGATCAAATAGTTTCGAAGGAAATATGCGAAGAAGAGGAAATTTGGTATAAATTTAAAGTGCGTAAAGTCATTGAGCTTCACAAGCAATCTAAAACGCATATCTGAAAAACTATAATAAAGGAGCTCCTCTCAGTTATTCGGGTGCCAAAGGGATAACAAAATAAGATGTGAATAATAAAACATTTGATATAAATAGAATAATTATTTTATTCGGCGAACATCGTAGGTAGTACTATATAAATAAGCATTATATCATAATCAGAAAGCCCTTAATGAACATGTCTGTGCCCATTTTCAAGATTGTAGTACTCGGAGAAGGTAAGACATAAGTTATTTAGGCAGAGTAGGAAAGACTTCCATGACACTGAAGTACATTAAAAACGAATTCAACGAAGATCAATAGTCATCCATCAATGCCTGCTATCTTGAAAAGAATCTAAAGGTATTCAATGGAGAATAGGCAGTCAAACTGGCCATTTGGGATACGGCAGGACAGTAAAAGTATAATGCAGTTGCTCCTGTCTACTATCGGGATGCAATGGGGGCCATTATTGTTTACGAAATCATATCAAGCGAGTCATTCGAAAAGGTAAAGAAATGGGTCCAAGAGTTGAGAGAGCACGCCAACAACAAAGATCTAAGGATTTTCATAGCAGGCAACAAAGCAGACATGGAGAACCAGAGGAGAGTCGATTCAAAGTAAGCATAGCTCTACGCCAAACAGCTAGGATTACGCCATTTTTTGGTATCGGCCAAAACTGGGCACAATCTCCTCGAGATGTTTAAGGAGCTCTCCTAGGAAATATACACTATCCGCAAGAACAACAACAAGCTAGTAGTTGGAGGCAGACGGAATCCCCGGCTCAGGGTCGAAGACTCTAAAGAAAAGACCCGTAAAAAGGAGTGCTGCTCGTGATATAACATTGTAATTTATGCTGGAATAATATTATCCTAATTCAGGTGGTGAGTATCATTACGAAGTAAACTGAATTTGCTTGCACTCGTATCTGGCTCCATTTCCGAAGTTCTCAATGCTCACGCACTCATTAAAAAAATATGGGAACAATATTATTTCTTCTTCTTTGAACTGGCTCAGATCATCAGGCACAATCATATAAGCATGCGGGGACAGTTCGTCCAAGGTAACAATGAACAAGTATCGACCGAATCGGGTAGCCACAGAATTTTATAGGCTTGTACTTGTAAATCCTTTCCAGTACTGCTTTTTGCCTTTGATCATTGTCTTATCCGGTTTGGGAATTCCCCTGTAGAGATTCAAGAACTTGCCGTATTTTTGGTTCGCTTTCAGTTTTCTTGCAAACTTCTACTTATTGTACTATTATAACTGTTTCTTGACTACCGCAATAACTGCGGATATCTTTTCGTAATCGCTCCGCCTGAGCTGCGAGTTGATCTTCTTGTAAGTGTAGTGGCCTGTGTACAGATAAATGAAGCACTTCAGGGCTGCATAGGAGTCATTGTCGAACTTATCTTTAGCTTTCTTGCCCTCGCGGATGTCGGCCATTTCCTCAATCATATAGGCCATTATATTTGTCACTGATGCCTCATTACCCTCCAAAGCCGAATTGACGGATTCTACATATTTCTGATGATCTTTCCGGTCGGTTGTGGCGAACGATTCAATTGCAATTTTATTAAGATGGCTCTCTTTATTCTGTTATTTCATAATGTTGGAATTGCTGTTCGTGTTTTATTTGAGGACCGCCATTTCCTTGTCGTTGGGAATTTTTTTCATTTGCTGCTGTTGCTTTTTGAGGCGGGCTGGCATGATCACTTATTCTATCTTTTTCTGGAAGTAATGGATGTGAGGGTCATTCATAATTATT
Source organism: Brachycentrus maculatus (assembly GCF_059751285.1). NCBI lineage: Eukaryota > Metazoa > Arthropoda > Insecta > Trichoptera > Brachycentridae > Brachycentrus > Brachycentrus maculatus. The sequence goes on along the minus strand of NW_028281616.1, from coordinate 4,195 downwards.
TAGATTATGTTCCCATCACTCTCTAACGGGTCGATTGCAGGCCCAGTAGGAGCGGGGATAGGCGAAAGGCTTGTTTCCTTCACGCTTTCTGTGCAGCCCATAACTTTCTGTTAAGATAGCGAACTTATTATATTATGATATTAACTTATCAATTTCCAGTCCAAATCATCAAAAACAACACAAAAGAAGCATTCACTTGCTTGATGCTGAGCCATCTGAGGCATTATTGTCTCTTCAGTCAATGCTATGCTAGTTTCCATACTGTTTACGCTTTATATAATAACCTGCATCAAATATCAAACATCCATTAAATATATATTACAAATTCATAACAAACATATTTCCGAAATAAAAGCCCATAAAATATTCAAATAAATGCACAGCCCACAACTAATTGATATAATAAGCATAATTAATCAATAATGTGCATTATCAGCCTTCACATAGCAATCAGGTACTCAATCCTATGATAGATTTCCCTATCCCGAACCACATCTTCTCGATCATGTGGCAATTGAATTTAGAGCTCTTGACATCTTACTTGCCAGGTTCATACTTTTTATCATGCAATATCTCCTGTTCTTTGAGTTTGTTTATGATGTAACTGTAGGATTGCTAGGCACTTTGGCGGGTAAGGAATTGGTAGGAACTTATGCAGATATTGTCATATGCAAAGAAAGGTATTAACTATGTTATATTATTCTTTTTATGGAATTTCACTCGAACTGCGTCTAATGACATAAAGAACTAATGTTACTCCACGCCGCCGAAGATCATCACCACGTAATCGTCGGGATTCGAAGTTTTCATTAAGGAAACTGATGGAAATACGCGCCCATATCCAATTTTTTCGGGGATCCCAGATTCATTTAGAGTGAAGCAATCGTTTTTAATGTGCACGGATTGGACTAAGTAAGACATAGTTTCATAATTGCTACCACCTACTGTTATAATGTTGTCTGCCTCTGGGAGGCCCCATGCTGAATTTAATGGCGTTGCTCCATTCAAATGCGGAACCTAATAGCCATCGTACGGAAGTGTTTCCCAACTATTATTTTCAGGACTGTATCTTTCACAGAAATTTTCCATCATTTCAGGGTTCGTTGACAATCCCCCAATTGCGTAGATAACTCCTTTATGACAAAATACCGTCGGCTTCGATCTTTCGATCTTTAAAGATGCAACTGACGACCATTTGTTCGCTTTTATATCGAATTTTTCGACTGATGACAAGCAAATAGCTTTCTATCGATTATATCCACCAATAATGTAGACATAATCGTCTAAGAACACTGAGCCATGACTGGATCTCTTTTCAGAGAATTCGCTCGCGAAATCGACTGAGAACTATTTGCGATCTGCTGAGAAATCAACCCACATTGCCTCAGAAACAGATTTCAGTTGGGTAATAGATTTTCCTTCAGCTCCTCCAGTATATAAAAACTGGTCATTAGAAACTTGAACTACTGATGCATAGAGTGTGAATAGATCTTTGCCATTTTCTTTTCTCTTGCTATTCTCTGAAAGTTTAATTTTTCTTATGAGGCCGTTCCATGTATCCAATTTTCCGCTTTCTTCGCTCTTCCTGAAGACAAAGTGCTCAAGGTACTCACAGTTATTAGATATCTTTGGATAGAGAGAAACAAAGCCGGATTCAGATATTTTAGGTGGCTCAGTTTTCGTTTTCAATTTAGTTGCTTTTTAGTTTGTAGAAGGACAACCATATGGGCAGGCACTGATATTCAAAATGGATACGAGGCAATTGTTGCATAAACTCAATGGAATATTCCTATGTTTCTGGCATTTCGGATATAATTTATATCTTTTGGACTGATGGTAGGATGGCAAATTTTAGTCGATTCGCTCGATGACTTAGCTGAATAATGGTTTCGCCTCATGGGTAGGTTCAGCCAAGCAATATAATTAAAGCTGCTACTTTGTTGTGCTTTCATCAAGCTTCTTGCTTGAGATGCTTTGGATAACTTACTAAAAATAATAGAAAGCTGGAAAAGTTATGGTTTTTTATAAATTTTCATAGATTTAGTTTTCATTTTCAGAGCAAACATTGCATTTTTTAGCGAACATGAAAGCAGCCCTTATTTTACTAAAGCATCTTTAGCAGACTTTAGACCTAAGGAAAATTTAGTGTGTCATTTTCTGATCATCCAAACATGGAATTACTACTTCGTCGTAAATGCGGTCGCTGTGCCCACAAATCCAACGATCTTTCAAATACTCTTCAAGCGACTATGAGCAGCAGAGGCAGTAATCGAGCTGGGAAGCTGATTGGGCAATTAGCGAAGCGCACTTATTGCAAATGTTCCCCATCTGTGAGACCCTATGAACTTGGTTTTACCTTTCCTTGCAAACCAAATCGACACTCGGAATATGACTAATCGAGGAACTATGCGAGCACAGAGATCCAATTTTATATGGTAAGTATTCAAGTGCTTCCATATAAATAAATAAGATATTACATCAACTTTGCTATAAGAGATTTAAATGGAGCCAGAAGTAAAATAAAAGGCCGAGAAGGACGCGAAAGAAAACCAATAGAAAGGAGAAGAAGCAATAATCGACAAAAGTTACGTGAAAAGTAAAGTCAAATGGAATAGTTTCAAGCTCGATGAAAATATCATTGACGCGCTAAGAGATCAAAATAAGAATAAGCCCACCAGAGTTCAAGAGGAGGCGTTAAACATTGCCTTGAACCCAGATCGTAAAAAATTCAATCTTCTCATTCGAGCCATCAATGGATCCGGCAAGACTTTGGCTTTTCTTTTGCCTATGTTAAATGCCCTGGAGGCTGGATTGAAAATAACTGAAGACAAAGTTATGTACATTTTATCATAATTCTAGTCGTGGGAAACTAGTCGAGCACTAAGTATTCAAGCCCCAAGGCATCATTATCATTCAGAACATTCTGCTCCAATCGCAGCTCAACCAGTACTTGAATGACTTTATCGACTTCGGCAAAGGTAAAAACGTATAAAAGTTAAAATTCCAAGTCGGAAAACTCAACAATGACGGCCATACCTATGGAGATATAATTGTCTGCATGGCCAAATCATTCCTGAACCGACACCAGAGAGGAAATATGAAACTAGACCAATGCAAGTTTGTTGCAATCGACGAAATCGATGACATTTATCATCACGATAAAGACACTCTCGAAAAAGTGCTCGAAATCATCAGGGATAGCCCATCCAATTTAATCTCCTGTTCCGCGACCATGGAAAAGCATTTTAAATAATTCTACAAAAGTGTCGACCCCGATTATATCACAAAAGACTTGAATTTAGAGATGTCGAAGGAAAGTGGGACGACGATTACCTTGGAAGGAGTTACTAATCAATACCATGCCATCGATTCATAGTCCTCATCGGCTATCCATTCCTACATCCTGAAAACAGTTTTTAAGGAACTCTACTCAAACTCCAACTAGAAAAAACAGCAAATTTTCATATTCTTCAACTCCGCGAATTAAATCGAATAATTTAGTAAACTGTTTGATTCAGTGGCAAGTGATTTCACAAATGAAGAGCACGTTTATTTAAAGGATCTTAAAAAAGCAGGCCTCTCAGCCAAGTACTTCAAGGATGGCAAAAAAATCGATATGCCCATTGAAGAGAAATAACGGATCGTGCTATAGTTTCGAAATAACGAAACTAACATCCTTATGTGCACTAACATTATGGCTCGAGGAATCGATATCCGGAATGCTGTGTTTGTTATCAATGTGAGAGCTCCCAAGAAAAATTAGAAAGAAGATGGCATCGATGTCGACATTTATTTGCATAGAGTGGGAAGGACTGGGCGCCATAATGATAAGGGAGTTGCCCTCACCATAAGTAACCAGAAATAGCTCGATCAGCTGGTGGATGGTGTCAATAAAATTCATAAAATTGAGATTAAAAAAATGTAAAGTATCGAAGATTTGATCAAAGAAGTGTTCATCTGCTCCGGAGCAAATATTACACCATGACTGAAACTGATTATAGCATATAAATCTCTATTCTAATATGATATGATATGATATGTATGATATGATATATTATTAACAACTGCTCGCTAAAATCAAAAAGTATTCTTAAAATAGCAAATCATTTATTCTGCTCGGTCCTTGGGGTTGGGGTTGGGGTTGGGGTTGGGGTTGGGGTTGGGGTTGGGGTTGGGGTTGGGGTTGGGGTTGGGA